>NC_040041.1:38598013-38637026 GCF_003713205.1 Coffea eugenioides
TTTTTTTTTTTATGGCATGTATAACTTCACGAATTTTCCATTTATAGGACCAACTTTCACGCCATCTTTGTCCACTAATTTGTACGCACCATTCGTGTAGACTTCTCGAACAATGTACGGCCCATCCCATTTAGAGACGAATTTGTCTTTAGTGCGATGAGTCATAACTATTGGCCTTCGAACGGCAAGTACCATGTCCCCGACCATGTCCCCGACTTGAAAGGAGCGACGTCGAACTTTCTTATTAAAAGCTCTAGAGAGACGGGCTTGATAGCACTCCAGATTTTGTTGGGCCTCCAATCTCTTTTCATCCAAAGCTTCCAATTCTTCAAGGCGTAGGTGAACATTTTCTTCCTCCGTGAGCCCTTCTTGGATAGCAATTCTCAAAGAAGGAATTTGTTGCTCAAGGGGGAGAACAGCTTCTACACCATAGACCAAGGCATATGGTGTGGCTTGCGTCGGAGTTCGGTATGTGGTGCGATAGGCCCAAAGAGTTTCGCCTATCCTTTCGTGCCAATCCTTCTTTGACTTTGCCACCACTTTCTTCAACAAGTTACATAAAGTTTTGTTGAATGCCTCTGCGAGACCATTGGCGGGGGCATTATATATGGAGGACTTTCGTTGCTTGAGATTAAATTTCTCACATAACTTATCCATCAAGCCATTGGAGAAGGATTTTCCATTATCAGTGATAATGTACCGGGGAACTCCATAACGGTAAATAATATTCACACGAATAAAATTCACCACATCTTCCTTTCTAACTTGTTTGAGCGGTATGGCTTCAGCCCACTTAGAAAAGTAGTCGGTCGCAGCCAATATATATAAGTGTTGACCGGACGACTTTGGTAATGGCCCCACAACATCAAGGCCCCAAGCATCAAAAGGCCAAGAAGCAACGGTCGGGTGTAACGGCTCGGGTGGTTGATGAATGTAATTTGCATGAAACTGGCAAGCTTGACATTTTTGAGCATATTCTATGCAATCTTTGACCATAGTAGGCCAATAGTAGCCCATCCTTTTAATCCGAAAATGTAACTTGGGACCGGATTGATGTGCTCCACATATTCCAGAATGTGCCTCGTGCATCGCCTGATATGCCTCGTCTTCGCTCAGACAGCGCAACAGTACACCTTCAAATGATCTTCGGTACAGCGTGTCCTTGTACAAGATAAAACGAGGGGCTCGACGACGAATGTCAGTTCTTCTACGTTGCTCCTCAGGTAATTTTTGATACTTGAGATAATCAACGAGGGGTTGTCTCCAATCTTCTTTGTCAATTTCATAGGTTGAGACCAAATGAGCGTCGCCTCCTTCAATATTTTCATCATCAATCAGTGATGGAACTACCCACTTTCGGCACACACGGACTTGTATCTCATGATCCGGCATGGTAAGTGAAGAGGCTAGCGCAGCTAATGCATCAGCTTGCTTATTTTCCCTTCTAGGAACATGCTTAATACTTGCACCTCCAAGCCGCCTCATTAGTTGCGTTGCATATTTGTGATACGGAATTAACTCGGACTTTTTGACTTCATAACTTCCCAAGAGTTGGTTAACCACTAATTGAGAGTCACCATAGATTTGAATGTCCAACTGTTCCATATCAACAGCTATTTCAAGTCCGAGTATGAGAGCTTGGTACTCAGCGACATTGTTTGAACAATGATGACTTAGAGTAAAGGAGTATAGCAATATCCCTCCATCAGGAGTCACGAATACAATCCCTGCTCCAGCTCCATGACGATGAGCCGCACCATCAAAATACATCTTCCATGGTGGACGAATCTCAATAAGGAGTACATCCTCATCCGGTAAGTCATCACTTAGTTCCCATTCAGCAGGTATCGGGTGATCAGCAAGAAAATCTGCCAGAACTTGTCCCTTCACAGCTTTTTGAGGCACATAAATAATTTCAAACTGTTGTAGTTGAAGATACCATCTAGCTAGACGGTCGGACAACACTGGTCTACTCATCACATATTTTATGGGATTCGCCCTGGAAATGAGCCTCACACTATGCGCTTGAAAGTAGTGCTTTAACTTCTGTATTGCAAAAATAAGGGCTAAGCACAACTTTTCAATTGGCGAGTAATTTAGTTCGTTGGGGGTCATCATTCTGCTTAAATAATAAAGGGCAACCTCCTTTCCTTCATTATTTTCTTGAGCGAGCAATGCCCCCATCGATCGTTCTTGGGCAGCAATATAAAGGAGTAAGGGCTTTCCATGAATAGGTGCAGCCAACACAGGTGCTTTCATAAGATAAGACTTAATGCTATTGAATGCATTACTACATGTCTCATCCCATTGAAATGGCACATCTTTCTTCATCAAGCGACTAAATGGCTGACACCTTCCTGCTAAATTTGAGATAAATCTCCGCAGATAAGCTAATCGCCCTTGAAGACTTTTCAATTCATGAATGTCACGAGGTTCAGGCATCCTCAATATAGCACCCTTTATTCGGGACAAAATTGATGCTCCAATTGTGTCAGTGATTGTAGAACCAAAACTCTTGGCATTCACAACACCAAGGTAATTGGCATACTCCATGACTTCTACTTCTTGTCAATGCCCTTTTTTTTTTTTTTTTTTTTCAATTTTGCCACGAAGGGAGGATCTCTCGGTGGACACTCAATTTTGAAGAAGGTGCAACCACAAACTCCCCGAGAGCCATATTATGGCTTTGGAGAGTAATGAATGACGCAACCAAAAATTTGAAGAAAGGGGCGGCAAACTCACGAGAGCTATATTATGGCTTGAGGAGAGTATGAAAGGAGGTGCGACCAATATTTGAAGAAGGTGCAACCGCAAACTCCCACGAGAGCCATATTATGGCTTGAGGAGTACACAAGGAGGTGCGACCAATATTTGAAGAAGGTGCAACCGCAAACTCCCACGAGAGCCATATTATGGCTTGAGGAGTACACCAAGGAGGTGCGACCAATATTTGAAGAAGGCGCAACCGCAAACTCCCACGAGAGCCATATCATGGCTTGAGGAGTACATGAAGAATAAGACACGACTACCCACTTCAATAAAACTCACCCAAAAATTCAAGAAGCTTTTACTATCTTCGACCATGCCATTTTAACCAAACTTTCTTTTTCCTTCCTTTTGCTGCAGGTTAATCTTGATGCAATGGTGGTGTTCAAGGAAGTCGCTTTTTCAAACGAAAAGTATCTCCTTATCACTGACAGCGATGGTGACTCCGGTGACAAAGGAACGAAATTATTAGTGCATCCCCCTATACAAGGAAGTTACTCAGGTAAGTGGCCTTCTCACCAGTACCCAGAGTTAAAGAATTGGTCACTCGACCTTCCTCAAGATGATGGCACGAAGGTTCACTCCTTGAAATCCCTTATTCATGATAAGGAGCCAAGGACAACTCCTTTTCAGACCCTTGGCAGGCGGATCATAGATGGAGATGCACATTGGGGTCCTTCCTTGAGACTCAGTGGTGCATTCAGTTACATCGAGAATTATTGGGAGTGGTTGGAGGATATTCTCGGCAGGAACAAACAAGAACTCCGTGAAAATTGCTTGTTTGATGCCTTATATGCTTCGCTTTTCACATATGATAGGAACCTCCATGTACTTAGAGCATTCTGCGAGGCGTGGTGTCCGGACACTAATACCTTGCATACATCTGTTGGAGAACTGTCTCTTTCACTTTGGGACTTGCACAAGTTGGGGGGACTTCCAATCATCGGGGGTATCTATGAAGAGGTAATCCCATGCGCGGAGGAGCTAACTGGGGTTAATGAAAAGAAATTAAGGCATATTCCACAAAGTTGTGAGTATCTGTTCGCAGCCTTACATCATCTCCAACGTGGGGAATCCAACAAAGCTGGAGTTTCTGCTGACCAGTGGATTAATTTCTGGTTTAAAGGCAAAACCAGGTACTCAAAGCCAAAGCAGAGAAGGATAAAGAGGGCATCTCGTGCTCAAGCAACCCAAAATCCGGATGGCGAAATTGGACAACCGCGCAAATTTTCAAGTCAAGACAATGGTGTATTTAATACCATCGGAGTTAAACTTCACTTGCGAGAAGAGAGTTATCTTGCAGCATTTATATCTTGCTGGCTCTGTGTCTTTGTTTTACCAGATGAGGACCCCCACTATATTAGACCATCTACTTTCAAAATGGCTAGTATGATGGCTGCCGGTCGTAAGACTTGCCTTGCTGTTCCTGTCCTGCTAAGCATATACCGTGGGCTTGATAAAATTTCAAACTCAGCTACCCCAGGATGTGCACGTGCGGCTTTTCCGGTGCACTACGTATATGCTTGGTTAGCGAGTTATTTCTCTACCCATTATTCGACTCCAAATACCATGCCTGGACCTACCATGACCAACTATTCTGGAGAGGGTGGCGCACGATACTTTGATGAAAATAGTGCTCGCGACCTCATTCATCAGGGAGATAAAGTAACTTGGGGAATCACTTCTCTTGTGAAGAATCGCAATGAACTCTTTGTTGACGATGGCAAACTAGCAAATCTCGAACTAAGTTATTTTGTAAGCGCCTGCTCAAATTACTTAGTTTTGCATGCTGAAGGGGATTTCCTTGTTGAGCCATATAGTCCATATAGATTCGCGCGACAATTCGGGTTTTATCAAGTTCCTCCACAGGAACTCGGGGCAGATGTGCGTTCCACAAATTATGACTTGAGTCGAATACTCTGGCGCACTGCTATTCGTAGTAAAACAGAGTCAAAGATACTTTTTCCTAGCTATCCCTTGAATGCTAGCAAGCACACATCTTCAGGCTTTCAAACATGGTGGTCTACGGTACATGATGATTACCTCCTCAAAGGGCGTGATACTTTGATTAAGAGTATCCAATCAAGTGGGGAGCAGAAGAGGTCAAAAGGGAAGGAACTTGCAAATCTGAACAATCTCTCCAAGGTTGACAACAGTCTTGAGATGAAGCAAAAGACTGTGAGAAACGAGAAGGAAATTTTGAAGAGTTCAAACAACAAGGTTGCTACCCTTGAGGACCTTACCCCTAATGAACAATTTTCGAAGGGTACTTCAGTTCGTCTTCCCTCAAAAATTGTGAAAGCCATTGATCATGATTCTTGCAATTCACATGAGGAGAAGAGGAGCGAGCCTTTTGATGAGGAGGATGAGCAATCCACTAGCACGGACCAGCATTGGAAGCGCAAGAAGTCCAAGGTAATGACTTTCCCTTTGGATGATATTGGTTTAGATCCTAAGGAACTCTTTAAAGACATTCCGGATATATCTGTGCCTGGTATAAGCCGTGTCAATATTGTAAGGACCCCCCTTGCCTTCTTTAATTTAGCATTTGAAATCTACTTGTCAATTTCATATTCATGATTTGTCTCATAACGTTTTCCTTACAGTTGGATGATCAAGACTTGATCTTCATTGATGATGGAGAACCAAGTCAAATATCAGTTGAAGGACCTACTGCATTTGAACTTTTGGCCAAACAAGTGATCAGTTCTACCCAACAAATGGGTGCTAGTGAGAATTCCAAAAAAGCAGTAGAGGATGGAAATGTGATTCAGCAAATCATGCCACAGAAGGTGGAACATATGACTCCATCGGCCCAAAAGAAACTCAAAATTTTCGATCCACCATCGTGGCCAAGGGCACCTCGAGTATCTGAATTTTGCCCCCAAAATGTGATCTCAACATGCCGTCGAGACTATATCCAAATGTTGTGGAATAACCTGAGGGTGATGATATCTCAAACAGCCTTAGAGCGCATGCCTGCACTTGAAATGAAAGCCAACGAAATCATAGAGGAAATGCAAAGCTTCAATGCCGCGGATATCTCAAATTTGCAAGGCCTTTTAAAGGCTTTCTTTGCAAATGCAGCTCGTTACGTTGCAGTGAAATCTTCTCTCTCAAATAAAATTCCAGCTGAATCATATGATGAGTTGCTTTCTACGGCTACCCAACATCTTAGAGACGCTCAGAGTAAGGAGAGACAACAGGCAGAGAAGATCTCAACACACATGTTGAAGCTTAAGGAGATTGATCGCGAGGAAGTAGAGTTGAGGAAGCGACTTGAGTTCTTGGATACTCACAGGAAGGAGACGCTTTCACTGCTACGAGAAGAGCAAGATGATCTTACCCGAGTGCAAGGCGTGATGGTCGACTTACAAAATGAAGTTCGAAAGATCGAGAATTCCCCGCCCCTACTTGCTGAGGAGAGTCAAACTTTGGACAAGATGCAAGCGTTACTTGAAAGCAACCAAAAGGAGCTGTCGTTATTTGAATTCTAGAAATAGTTGCAATCTTTTACTTTGTTTCAAATTTCATCTTTTGTTACCTGCTCAAAGCGTGTAGCTATGTGCATAAACATTTCATAATGAAACTTGCTCTCTCTTTTTCACATTCTTGCAGACGTCCTCGTCTTTATTTGCTTTTTCGATAGCCACCATTTTAGACTATCAATTGTAGTATGAACAATTCTATCTTTGCATAATTTTGATCACACTTGAAAAGATAATTATCCAAATAATTTGGTAATCTGAATAATACACTTTCAAGTATATGTCACAAAATAATTCGAATTGTCTTAAAGATGAACGCTCCTTTTTTTTTTATCAAAAGAATCATCCGGACAAAGGATTTAGTTTTATATAATTGTAACTGAACTTAGAAGTTGCCCTCTAAGCTGCCTACGTATCCCAACAGGGAATCAAGTCACACGTAGTTCCTACCATTCACAGTTTAAACTCTTGCGGGTCAGGAGTATCCTTTTGTTTACCACCTTAGATTTGGTGGAGTGTTTCAGCAGTTTAACCACATGCTACACTATTGGTGGTTGTTGTCCACAGTTTTAGCTCATGCGGGTTTGGAGCAACATGCAGTTTAGACTCATGCGTCATGGAGTACTTCACTTTTTTTTTTTATGGCATGTATAACTTCACGAATTTTCCATTTATAGGACCAACTTTCACGCCATCTTTGTCCACTAATTTGTACGCACCATTCGTGTAGACTTCTCGAACAATGTACGGCCCATCCCATTTAGAGACGAATTTGTCTTTAGTGCGATGAGTCATAACTATTGGCCTTCGAACGGCAAGTACCATGTCCCCGACTTGAAAGGAGCGACGTCGAACTTTCTTATTAAAAGCTCTAGAGAGACGGGCTTGATAGCACTCCAGATTTTGTTGGGCCTCCAATCTCTTTTCATCCAAAGCTTCCAACTCTTCAAGGCGCAGGCGAACATTTTCTTCCTCCGTGAGCCCTTCTTGGATAGCAATTCTCAAAGAAGGAATTTGTTGCTCAAGGGGCAGAACAGCTTCTACACCATAGACCAAGGCATATGGTGTGGCTTGCGTCGGAGTTCGGTATGTGGTGCGATAGGCCCAAAGAGTTTCGCCTATCCTTTCGTGCCAATCCTTCTTTGACTTTGCCACCACTTTCTTCAACAAGTTACATAAAGTTTTGTTGAATGCCTCTGCGAGACCATTGGCGGGGGCATTATATATGGAGGACTTTCGTTGCTTGAGATTAAATTTCTCACATAACTTATCCATCAAGCCATTGGAGAAGGATTTTCCATTATCAGTGATAATGTACCGGGGAACTCCATAACGGTAAATAATATTCACACGAATAAAATTCACCACATCTTCCTTTCTAACTTGTTTGAGCGGTATGGCTTCAGCTCACTTAGAAAAGTAGTCGGTCGCAGCCAATATATATAAGTGTTGACCGGACGACTTTGGTAATGGCCCCACAACATCAAGGCCCCAAGCATCAAAAGGCCAAGAAGCAACGGTCGGGTGTAACGGCTCGGGTGGTTGATGAATGTAATTTGCATGAAACTGGCAAGCTTGACATTTTTGAGCATATTCTATGCAATCTTTGACCATAGTAGTCCAATAGTAGCCCATCCTTTTAATCCGAAAATGTAACTTGGGACCGGATTGATGTGCTCCACATATTCCAGAATGTGCCTCGTGCATCGCCTGATATGCCTCGTCTTCGCTCAGACAGCGCAACAGTACACCTTCAAATGATCTTCGGTACAGCGTGTCCTTATACAAGATAAAACGAGGGGCTCGACGACGAATGTCAGTTCTTCTACGTTGCTCCTCAGGTAATTTTTGATACTTGAGATAATCAACGAGGGGTTGTCTCCAATCTTCTTTGTCAATTTCATAGGTTGAGACCACATGAGCGTCGCCTCCTTCAATATTTTCATCATCAATCAGTGATGGAACTACCCACTTTCGGCACACACGGACTTGTATCTCATGATCCGGCATGGTAAGTGAAGAGGCTAGCGCAGCTAATGCATCAGCTTGCTTATTTTCCCTTCTAGGAACATGCTTAATACTTGCACCTCCAAGCCGCCTCATTAGTTGCGTTGCATATTTGTGATACGGAATTAACTCGGACTTTTTGACTTCATAACTTCCCAAGAGTTGGTTAACCACTAATTGAGAGTCACCATAGATTTGAATGTCCAACTGTTCCATATCAACAGCTATTTCAAGTCTGAGTATGAGAGCTTGATACTCAGCGACATTGTTTGAACAATGATGACTTAGAGTAAAAGAGTATAGCAATATCCCTCCATCAGGAGTCACGAATACAATCCCTGCTCCAGCTCCATGACGATGAGCCGCACCATCAAAATACATCTTCCATGGTGGACGAATCTCGATAAGGAGTACATCCTCATCCGGTAAGTCATCACTTAGTTCCCATTCAGCAGGTATCGGGTGATCAGCAAGAAAATCTGCCAGAACTTGTCCCTTCACAGCTTTTTGAGGCA
This sequence comes from Coffea eugenioides, assembly GCF_003713205.1. Classification (NCBI taxonomy): domain Eukaryota; kingdom Viridiplantae; phylum Streptophyta; class Magnoliopsida; order Gentianales; family Rubiaceae; genus Coffea; species Coffea eugenioides. The sequence goes on from NC_040041.1 coordinate 38,606,790, forward strand.
CATAAATAATTTCAAACTGTTGTAGTTGAAGATACCATCTAGCTAGACGGTCGGACAACACTGGTCTACTCATCACATATTTTATGGGATTCGCCCTGGAAATGAGCCTCACACTATGCGCTTGAAAGTAGTGCTTTAACTTCTGTATTGCAAAAATAAGGGCTAAGCACAACTTTTCAATTGGCGAGTAATTTAGTTCGTTGGGGGTCATCATTCTGCTTAAATAATAAAGGGCAACCTCCTTTCCTTCATTATTTTCTTGAGCGAGCAATGCCCCCATCGATCGTTCTTGGGCAGCAATATAAAGGAGTAAGGGCTTTCCATGAATAGGTGCAGCCAACACAGGTGCTTTCATAAGATAAGACTTAATGCTATTGAATGCATTACTACATGTCTCATCCCATTGAAATGGCACATCTTTCTTCATCAAGCGACTAAATGGCTGACACCTTCCTGCTAAATTTGAGATAAATCTCCGCAGATAAGCTAATCGCCCTTGAAGACTTTTCAATTCATGAATGTCACGAGGTTCAGGCATCCTCAATATAGCATCAATTTTGGCCTGATCAATTTCAATACCTCGATGGCGAACCACAAAACCAAGAAATTTCCCCGACGTGACTCCAAATGCACACTTGAGAGGGTTCATTTTGAGTTGATACCTTCTCAACCGATCGAAAACTTGTCTCAAATCCTCCAAGTGATTATTTCTTTTCTTTGATTTCACAACTAAATCATCCACATAACACTCGATATTCTTATGAAGCATGTCGTCAAAGATACTTTGCATTGCTCTTTGATATGTGGCACCAGCATTTTTGAGACCAAAGGGCATCACTTTATAACAATAAATACCCTTAGGAGTACGAAATGCAGTGAGCTCCTCATCCTCCGGTGCCAATCGAATTTGATTATATCCAGAAGAGCCATCCATAAATGACAGAACTTCATGCCCAGTAGTTGCATCAATCATGAGTTCAGTGATTGGTAAAGGGAAGTCATCTTTGGGACAAGCATTGTTAACATCCCTGAAATCGACACAGATGCGGATTTGTCCATTCTTCTTTCGCACAGGCACGATACTCGAAATCCATGTGGGATATTTAACTTCACGAATAAACCCGGCTTCAATGAGTTTATTGACTTCAATTTCGATCAACGGAATCAAATCGGGTCTAAATCGCCGTTGTGCTTGCTTCACAGGTCGAACTCCCTTTTTAACAGCCAAATGGTGGACGGCCACTTTTGGGTTTAAACCCGGCATTTCTTTATAAGTCCATGCAAAAATATCTTGATACTCCCACAAGAGTTCAATATATGCCTTCTCTTCGTCAGGACTCAATGAAGCACTTACATATAATGGACGTGGGTCCTCTGAAGTACCAAGATTGATCTCCTTTAGATCATCCACAGTGGCCTTAACACCTTCCTCCAATTCAGGTGGAGCGTCTTCAGCATCTTCTTCTTCTTCAAGCGAGTCACCGTCAATTATGGTTATATGATTGCATGAAGCAACACTCTCTTCATCATCCTCTTTTGGTCTTGTGTACACCACGGTATGCTCCCTGACCCTCAATTCAGTCCCACACTTTATTACAAGATCTGTGCATCTTCTCATTCTCGAAGGAATGATACTACCAAATTTATGAGAACCATTAGAAGGTTTTTCAAGATTTTGCAATGACTTTGCCATTTTTCCTTTACTCTTATGAGAGTTTTGAGGCTTTTGTCTTCTTTGTGGTCCTAATCTCTTAAAAACAGATACCCGTGGAGTTTTATTCTCCTTTTCATGAAAAGCTTGAAATTTACCAACTATTTGAGAAGACTCATCCTCTATAGCAATATATTGGCTACTAACTCTATTGATCTTGATGCGGATTGGTGTAGGAGAGGAGTAGCCAAGGCCAAATTTGGGATTTTCAACGGCGTATCCCTTTTCCTTCAACATCTTTTGGGTAGGATTCAACCCATGAATCATGTCACTGGTAGATTGACGGGATGGAACATTTAACACCGCAGATTCTTTGAGATCGTATCCAGCCTTAGCGAGAAGCTTATAAGCGATAGGATCAAAACCTTCTTTAGTTCTTGACTTTGGTATGGTGTCTTGTTCAACTTCAGATTCTTTGCTTAAAAAGTTAGACCTTTTAAGTTGAGAAGATGACGCCTTTTTTGTATCAAGATGAGCTACCGGAAGAGTCAAATCTTTTAGAGTTTCATGCTGAATTGCAGGTGACTGTCCCTGTTCCATTCTTGATTTGGGAGGGCAGCGAAAGACAACTGATTCATTGTTTGGCAATGAAACATCAGTTTCTTCATGAACTTCCTCTTTTGATTTCGAAGTCATCACTTTCTCCCCTTTTGCATTTGGAGATTCGGGGTTCTGGATTTTATCCCCAGATAGAGGTTGTTCAGTTTTATCCTTCGCAATGTGCCTTTTGATGTAAAATTTGGCATCGGCGATATATGCTTCCGCCTCAGTGAAAGGATTATCATCAGCTTTCACACTTCTTGCCACCCCGTTTTGACAGTACTTGAAGCATTGATGAAGAGTTGAAGGTACAACTCCATTTTCATGAATCCAGGGCCTTCCCAACAATACATTGTATGTTGTTTTAGCATCTATCACATACAATAGTGCTCTGGACGTCATGTCATCAATGACTATCTCCAAATTTAGTGACCCAAGAGCTCTTTGCCCTCCTTGATTGAAGCCTTGAATCATCAGTCGGCTATTGGAGAGTTCATCAACCGGGATACCAAGCTCCTTCAGAGTTTTTAAAGGGAGAATATTGACTGCGGAACCTCCATCTATCAACATTCTATTCACTTTTTGCTCCTTTGCATAACCAGTCACAAACAAAGGACGGTTATGCGGGTGTTGACCCAAGCAACAAGTCTTCACTAGTAAAAGTGATACTTGTGACGTTCACCTCTTCATTGCTGGTAGGCACACGACCTTCTTCATTGCCGGTGGACGCACGGGCCATCTCACAGAGAGATTCGCAAGTATTATCTTTTTGTTCCTCGATATGATCTACTCGCGTTGTGTGACTTGCGACCACATCAACATCAAAGAATTCCTTTGGCAAAAATTCTTTTAAAGTGATAGGAGTTCGCGACTTTTGCTTGAAGATTCGGCCTCCTTGAAGATTATGACAATCATTAGTTTTCTTTACGTCTTTCTCTTTCCCCTTCCAAATCACCATACTTCTTGTTAAGACCTTGCTCGCCCTACTAGATGGACAAGACTTCCGCCTCCTTCTTCGCGTGACTAGAGTCCATCCTTCATCATCCACATCAGACTGTAGCGCCTTTTCATCTTCATATACATGTTCCTGAAGAGTTGAAGGAGCACCTTCTTGTTTGATTTCTATAGGATCAAGTGATCCAAATTGAATTATTGGCAATACAGGCACCATGACCCTTTTATCCTCCATGGACTGCAGGGAACCAATGGACGTTTGATTCACACTCGCCTTGTCTTCTTCAAGGAGAATTTTTCCCTGTCTTGCCAACTCCATTACTTTGTCTTTGAAGACAAAGCATTTTTGAATGGATGCCCGACCAATCGGTGATACTTACAGTAATTTGGATCGTCAGTGTTCCTGGCCTCATCAGGTCGCTTCATCTCAGGAAGCGTGATCAAGTTTATACTTAACAGATCGTCAAACATACCAGGGACATCAGAATCAAGGAAAGGGTACTCCTTATCCTGCATCTCCTTGAGAGTTGGTTTCCTCTTTCCTTGTTCTTGATGTGCATTGATCTTGCTGTCTTCTCTCCTGGCAGTTTTGGGAACAACCTTAAAGGGCGTTACACTTGTAGCCATAGCCTCCTTCTTTTCATTTTTAAATGGTGGCTTGCCCCCTTTCCTCGCTTCTTGTCTCTCTTTGGCCTTGTAAGGGTCAGGAACTGGCGGTTCTTGTCCATCAAGATTAATCTCCAACTTATGGGCTTTTGTGGACAATTCATCAAATGTTTCTGGTTGTACACCTTGTAAGATGTATCTGAGTCCCCAGTGCATACCTTGAATGCACATCTCGATCGCGGAAGATTCAGAAATTCGATCTTTGCAATTTAAGCTTAGATTCCTCCAACGGTCGATAAAATCAATGACAGGTTCGCTCTTCCATTGACGTGTATTAGAGAGTTCAGTCATGCTGACAGTTCTCTTTGTGCTATAGAAGCGACTAAGGAATTCATGCTCTAGCTGCTCCCAACTGTCAATGGTTCCAGACTCCAGATCCGTGTACCAATCAAAGGCATTACCCTTCAGCGAGCGAACAAACTGTTTAACGAGCAAGTCACCATCAGTGCCCGCATTGTTACAAGTTTCCACGAAGTGTGCTACATGTTGCTTAGGATTGCCCTTACCATCAAATTGTTGAAATTTTGGAGGTTGATACCCCACAGGCATTTTCAAACTTTCCACTCTAGCGGTGTAAGGTTTGGTGTAACCGCTGTATGGCTTGGCGCTTCCGCCCATCTTATCCTTGATTGTACCTTCGATAAATTCCTTCAGATTGTCAACATGAATGGTGCCATCAGGGGAGATTGAAAATTCCTTCGCGGCTTGTGACTTCGCATCCTCTTTCTCCTTCTCCCTTGATGACGAGTCCCCTTCATCTTGCACTTTGAATTTCTGTTTGGACATGCTAAGGCTATTTTCGCCTATATTTTCCACCATATCCATTAATTTGACTATCTTGGCATCCTGACTTTGTGCATGCACTACTAGCCCTTCGACAATTTTGGCTAGATTCGAGATCTGGTCTTCCACAGTTGTGGTATTGGTCATCATGACGGGCATCACCACAGAGGCAGCCGAATCACTTGGGCTACCAATGGATTCATCATGGGCTCCTTTCTTGTTAGGAAGCATTTCGAGATTTGCTGCTTCAGTCACAACGTTCGCCTTAGCCTTCTCTGCTAACTCCTTGGCCTTACTCCTTGTCAGAGGTGCAGTATACTGCGTCCCTTGAGTGGTTGAGACATCAGCAACTAAGCCTTCAAGAGAAAAGTTCACCTTCTTGAACTCCATCGAATTTTGAAACTGGTAAGTTGTTGGAAGAAAAGAGATGAGAGGCAGAGATTGTCCCACTGGGCGTGCCAGAAATTTGTAAGCACAAATTTTGTTGCCTAAAATAAAAGACAAGAAAACTTGCACAAATATCAAATTTATTAAATCAAATAATAAGCGGGTTACAATCTCTGAAAGTTCTTGAATCAAAGAAATTAATCCCCTGATTCTTTTCTTCGAATAGCTTCAATTGAAGGGCCGAAAAGACTTGTTCTCCAATCGAAAGGGTGTTTCCTACAATTTCGGCGTAGAAAACGATTGATTTGATGATGGCGTCAAACGCTTGGAACTTCAAGTCTTCAACACCAATAGCAGGAGGATTTGTTTGACTTGATTTGGACTTGGATTTGAGGAAGAAAGCTCTTAAGAGAATTTGACAGAGTTTCTCTGAATGTTAGGGATTTTTCTATATCTTTGCCTTGGGGGGAAGACCTCTATTTATAGCCAAAATATGTAGGCTAAGTCCTTAAGAAAACCCTCCAGAATCTTTCTGCATTTTGGGTAACTTTTCCCTTAAGAAACCCATTTAACTTGGGCTTAAATAACGGGCCAACCCAAATAGTCCATTGTGAATTAATAAATCAATTAATTCACTCCAATTTAAATGGACATTATGGATTTAACTTGATTTAATAGCCCATATAATATTGACCCAATTTGTCGGTCCAAAACATGATGGACTTCTATAATTTAATTTAATTTAATTTAATCAAGATCGATTTAATTTAAATAAATCTTGACTAAAATAAATTAAATAAATTTTCTTTGTCTACAGTCCTGTCCAAAGAAACCATTGTTGCTTCCTCCATTCTTGAACACTTTTAATCTATCAATCAAACAATCATCTAAATTGCAACAAAAAGAATATGATCCAATATGAAACCCTGATTAGGAGACATGGTAGTATATATAAACCGAGGTCATGGTGGGATAGAGTTGAATAAAAATTATGTGTCATGAATATAGACCTATTAATGTAAAACAAAAAAGCCACTGAATATAAAAAAAATATTAATTCAATTTTACATTGGTTTGAAAATATTTTTAAATATGTTTGAATGCTCATTCAAGTCTAGCAAACAAAAGAAAATGACTAACCCATTTTATAATTGTCTTTCTTTATTTCTTTCTTCTAAAAGATTGTTAAGTGTGAAGTACTAGCAAATAGAAAGTGTCAAAAAAATGGAAATTGTCAAATTGCTTGTCTTAGAATGTTAAATAATCATGCCTTTTATTTCTGCATAATTTTAGGCATTACTTAATGATTAATGCTATATTGAGAATGTACGATAATTTGATTTCAAAATCATATTTATTTGTGCAATTAGGAAAAAACATACACTCACACACATGACTACTGTATCTAACAAAGAAAAAAAACACACAAACATAACAGCAAAATAATGAGTCTCAGCTACCTGATGCATGGCGTCAGGGCTAAAAAACTAGTAGTATATTTACATGTAAATGTTAACGGGGTCTTTCATAGTTAACTCCTAATAAGTCAGCAAGAATTAAAGATCCTAGTTTACTTGGTGGCTGATTACAAATAATCAATGATGAATTAGAATGAACACCAAGATTTGAAAGAAAACCTGTACAGCTGTTGCAGTCTCTATATGAGTTTTGGAATTTGGCCGCCATGCCTTAAGGTCTTGCATTTTGCTGTCACTGGTCCAATGTGTGATGTGGTACATCATAGTGTCACACTTCTCATTCAACATATAGGTACTTCACACATGAACTATTTTCGCCCTAAAGTTTTGGCATCTCACCTATCTTTTGCTTCAAATTACTTCCTCAAGGAAAATACAAAATTTGGATACTGGCATCCAAATTAGTTGTTAGAATACACAGGCTTAAACGAAAGTATAATGAAAATAAAGGTCCTCTCTTTAGGTTAATGTGCATTCCAAAAACATGAATTTGTAGCAATACACATGTAGTAATACACTATTGGATTAGGGATTCTACGCTTTTTTTTTCTTTGGTTCTTTTAGGGAGTACTTTTGAGGTAAAAACTAGATCACAATTCAAAACTTTACAATAAAATTAGTTTAAGGTACTATTGAGGACTTTATAATACTTTATTCATAGCAATGAGATCTTGGTCTGGTGGTTAAATTTAAGTTCTCATGACTTATAATGAGATATTGGTCTAGTGGTTAAATTTAAATTCTCATGACTTACAGATTCTATGTATAAATCTTATTACATGTCCACCATTTTGTTTAACACTATTTTAGTAGTGTTTATTACGCCATCTCTGTGTTAGTTTGTATTGCTGTCGATTTTTAAGTGTTTGTACATAAGAAATGTATTAAATCAATTTTTTTAATGAATCGATCTGATCGCAACTTTGAATATGGAATTCAAATTCAAAGGGATCAAATAGGAAAGGATGTTCTAAATCATAGAACTATAATGAAATATACGATTAACCAACAATAATCGAATTTGAAAAAGAGTCAGAAGAAGTGGCCCGATCCTCTTATTTTAATTTCTCTAACTGAGAGATCCATGAATCGGGATCCTAACGATATAGATACAAAGGGTACAATGGGAGCAAAAATTTCCAGGAACATTTGGAATGATTTCAACATTGTGCACTAGACCAAGACTTGATGGAGTCATCAAACTTAATGCCAATATTTGCCATGGATGAATCATTGCTTGGTGCAGTCTTTTGGCTCCTAACCAAGACTTTTTCCATTTGTGCAGTCAAATCTTCTAGCATGGAGTTAGTTTCAATATGTTTTGCCCATTCAGATGATTCTGCCATGGTTCTTGGTTTAAAGTTATATTAGAGTAGCACTTGGTAGAGACCCTAGAATCACTACTCTGATACCATATAAAGAAGAAAAGAGTTTTTTTGGGAGGGGGGGATTTTTCCATTCCACACAATATATACAATCATATATGACCTATAAATAAAGTACAATGAATTTGGACAAACATTTAAAATGGTAACTAACCTATTTTATCATATTATCTAATCTCTATTTGATATATAATTTAAATTCAGAAATAGATAATTACAATGAACTCACTTCAACAAAATTAATAACAATGTCTCATTTTGTTCCAACTACGATCCCTTAGCTTTTTTAACCATTTTTAGCACATTATCATTTATTTATATGGTAGAAAACTAATCAGATAAAAGATGGTACAAACGAATGATATTATTTTATTTTTGCTATGATACCATGGCATCTTTAGATTACTTTCAGCACATTATCATTGATTTATTGGGTCCTTTATGCAATTAATTTTGTAAAAATTGTCATTGACTAAATTAAATAGAAAAAAATTGAGGGTTTAAGGTGTAAACTGTCCTAAATTGAGAATTTAGAATGCAAAGTGTCCAAAATTGAAGTTTGGTGTGCAAAGTGACAAAGTGAAGCAAGTTTGATGGTGCAAAATGGAATTTGTACATATTAGAAATTTCAACTATTGATTGTTCATTGTATTGGTCTTTATATCTATCTACATAGTATGCTTTGTTTATATCATTTTTGGATTTACTTTGTCATAGATAACAGAAATCTAATGATAGAAAGAAAAATCTTGTAAGACTACCAGTTTTGTTTTATTCAAACTTTTGTACAATAATGCAGTGTATAATAAGTTGTAATGTTGTACAAAAACTTGAGGGTTTAAGGTGTAAAATGTTCAAAATTGAAGGGTGCAAAGTGAAAGAGTAATACAAGTTCAGTGGTGCAAAGTGGAATTGTCCATATTAGAAATTTCAACCGTTGATTGTTAATAGTGCGGTTTTTATATATACCTACATAGTATTCTTCGTCTATATCTTTTCTTGATTTATTTTGTCACTGGTCGAAATCTAATGATAAAAAGAAAAAATCATGTAAGACTACCATTATCTTTAATTCAAACTTTTGTACAACAGTGCAATGTATAATAAGTTGTACTGTTGTACGAGTATCTACCAAAGCAGTATGCCACAATATGTTTCATATATACTGAATTCAATTCTGAGGAAGTAAAAATAATGATAACTTTAACTTTAATAATATCCATAAATTTGATTACTTCTTTAACTCATTTCAAATGTAACAAATATCACCCAGGAAATAGCAGGTTGGACTTCTAGTTTCGCGTTTACTGGCCTCTATTAATTATATAGGGGCCATTGAGCTCCTCCTTGCTCTTAATTTTTATGGTCAAATTCAACGGCCTCGAGCCCCTAAGAACTACTAACTACTTTCTTGCTCTTGATCAAACTTCCTCAGGCTATCTGAATAAAATCAAAAGGACAAAAGAAGAGACAGTAAAATTGGAAACGTGAAAAGAGAAAAACACAAATAAAACCACTAGTTTTAAATTGATAAAGGGCCAATGGAAACAAAATTAGAAAGAGATTAATTTACAGTGACAAGCAAAACGACCCCTATTTTTAACACTTAAAATTTCATAAGTTTCTCCATTCAAGAGTTAACCTTACATTAAATTTTGAGAATTTGGTTAACATGTTTAAAATTTAGTTTGAGAATTTGGTTAGCATGTTTAGAATTTAGTTCAAAACTTTATTATATGCTACCATTAAATCCATGACCATGCTAATCCATCATATTGGGCTCTACCAAGGAGATAATTCGGATCCTTTACAAATAATTTGGGGTTAATTATGCATTTTTCGAAAGCTTGATAGAAGTTGAAGCATGAGTTGTTTTGTTGCACCTGTTTCCATACCAAATTACGAGATTTGGAGTTAGCAAATTAACATAATGCGAGGTTTTTGCTAACATGATCTTCCTATTACAAAATAATCCTAAAAATGTTTCACTTGCAAATTTTATTCCCATTCTATATTATCTATTATCATATAGGCTCAAAAGTCAAATCAGCCAAGTTCCGGCCTAGTTTTGATCAATATGTCTGAGCCTCTCTTCTTTCCACTCCTTTCTTGTCCTTTTTGTTTTTACTTTTTTTGGGCTCTTCAAACCATACAATTGCAGTGAGAAAACCTAATCTAAATATAGAACCAGCAAAAATTTCACAATCTATCCTTGGTTATCTTTTAGTAGATAAAAAGCTTGCACTAATTTTATACGGACCTCAAAGGTAATTCTTTTATACTTTTCTCTATTTTTTTAGTTAATAGGGAAGGACTGGAATTTAAGAAGTGAAGAGAGTGTAGAGAAATTGGAACTCAGAACCTTTAATTTTAGAATCTTTATTCTTTTATACTTTTGTTTGTACAATGATTACAAAATTGTTTTGACATTTGGAGCATATTCAAGAATTGGTTGTTGACGGACAAAGCCATCCCTATGCATGCTTTGGTACAGGGATGGCATGCAGGGGTGGGGTGGGGGGATTTTTCTCTCTTCTCGCCTTGTTTTTGAATGTATAACTCCGTCCCATCCCAATATTAATTGAATGTATATAAATAAAATTATTAATGCATCATTTTTCCATTGTTTTTGCATTTTATGTTAGATTAAACTATTAGTAATAGTAGTGATATAATATTAATCTTTTCTAATAATAAAAGTGCTAAGAGAGGGAGAGAGGGATAAATTGAATAATTCGAAAGAAGAGAGTGTAAGTGAGAGGTCTCGATTTCAAACCCTCCCACTTACATTTAAGAAAAAAAAGTACTAAGAGGAAAAAAAAAAGGGTGCGCTACATGCACCCGGAAGAGAAGCAGACAAAGCGGGAGTTAGGACGGGAGATCGGGCAGGTGCGGGGGGTGTTATATGACAACAAGTACAAGTATGTTTATCATATTAACTACTCTATCCGTCTCATAAAGATAGGCCTATTTATTTTTTCACATAGATTAATAAATTTAGTTAATGTAGTTAAAATAATTATTTTTTGTTCATGAATTCCTCAAATACCCCTTATTAATATTAGATCATTCATTCAAAATAAGAGGCACATATTACTATATTGTGTTTGGAACTTACAGTGCTTTAGTTTTTCAATGCAAGAGTCAATCTAATTAATATTACACGTTTGACTAACATGAACAACAAAAATAAAATTGTCAAACAATCAAACTTTTTCCATTTGGAGCCATTAGAAGGCAACCAATATATATTCAAAAATTTGTAATAACTATGCATATTAACTATGGGTATGTTAGTAAAATAACAAACTAACTACTTTTTAAAAATGGAAATAGGCCTATAATTTGAGACAAACAAAAAGAAAAGTGAAACTATTTTTACGGGACCAGGGGAGTATTTATCATCCTTCCAATGCCCCAAACCCTGTAACCATCCTCACTCTGCACTTTTGCTGTAAGCAGGTTTATCATATTAACTGTTTATCTTTAATCAGGTTCAAATATTGCTTTAATGGCATAGCAACCTTGAAGGCACCTACGTATTTCAAAATCTGAAGTGGAGTGAGTAGTAAAATTATTGTTAGGGTGGTTATCTAATTTAGCTTTTGGTGAAAACCATCACCTATTAAACCCAAAATCTATATGGCGATTATTAAGAAATAAATTAACAGTAAAATAGTGGAAGCGTACCTGAATCCATATTGACAAACTTGATACTTGAATCCTTAGAGAATTTGGGGTGGCCTTCCAGGTCAACACGTATTCGCCGATCCTTGAGAGAGCCCTTTAGTATCTCTCTGGTATCTTTCCTGACGATGGGATATCAGGGAAGAGCTATATTTGTGGTATTAGGAAAATACGACAACTAGAATGATACGTGTGACCTGGGGACCATAACCCTATTTATAGGTAACATTCCTGTTACCTTTTGGAGCCCTATTTCAGCCCATCATAGAAATAGGAGCCCATAAGTCTCTACACATTAAAGGCCCACACCCTATTAGATACATTAAACCCAAACTATATTCGATCACTTTAATTGAGTTTAACCTTAATTGACAGCTTGCAATACATAATTATTCACATATAAGTCCAATGTTGGATTAAGGATCCAACAATCTCCCACTTGGACTATATGTGTAACCTTATAATTATGTTTCGCAATTAACCGTATGAGCTCAACTTTACTGTCATTATCACAATGTATCTGTAACCAATTCGGTCCATCAATCACACAAACATAGGATCAAAGCGGCTTTTGTTACAATTTCGTAACTCGACCCATCAATGGTCACATACATTGATATAATTGAATGACATGAATCATGATGTGGATGTGTAGCATGAAAATTTCATGTAATGTGATCAAAACATGCCTATTTTCAACTGGTTCACCTTAAATTTTCATGAGATCAAACCATACCAAAGTCAGAGTGTAAATAAATCCAAACTTTATTTATGCATAAAATATCCTTAAATCCTTAATAACTGAAAAAAATCATAAGAGCATTTAAAATAACAAACTCCCACTAAAACTGTACATCATTTAATACGACACCCATATGAGCAGTATGCTCATGAAACATTTTGGGTGGTAATCCCTTAGTAAGCGGATCCATAACCATGGAGTTTGTCCCGATATGCTCTATCGATAACTGTCCATTCTGCACTCTTTCTTTAACAGCCAGGAACTTGATATCTATATGTTTAGATTTCGTCGAACTCTTGTTATTATTGGAATACAGGACTGCTGATTTATTGTCACAAAATAATTTGAGTGGTCTTTCAATACTATCCACAACACGTAATCCTGTGACAAAATTTCGCAGCCAAATTCCTTGGTTGGATGCCTCATAACAAGCTATAAACTCTGCAGCCATAGTAGAAGATGCTATGAGGGACTGTTTAGCACTCTTCTAGGATATGGCACCTCCAGCCAACAAGTAGATATAGCCTGACGTTGACTTCATAGTATCTTGGCATCCAGCATAATCGGAATCAGTATACCCAATGATATCTAACTCATCTGACTTCCGATACTGAGCATGTAGTCTTTTGTTTTCTGTAGATACCGTAAGACCCGTTTGGTTGTTTTCCAATGATCTAATCCAGGATTACTCAAATATCTACCCAACATCCCAATAATGTACGCAATATCCGGACGCGTACATACTTGAACATACGTTAGACTCCCTACTGCTGAGGCGTAAGGAATCTTTTGCATCTCTCTTTTCTCAAAAGCATTCTTAGGACACTGCTCAAGATTAAATTTGTCTCCTTTAGCCTCAGGAGTGTTACCTGATTTATAATTTTGCATGCCATATCTTTTAAGGACCATTTCGATATAGCCCTTTTGTGATAGTCCTAAAATAGTCCAATAGCGATCACGGTGTATTTGTATGCCTAACACAAAAGATGCATCACCAAGATCTTTCATCTCAAAATTGTTAGTTAGAAATTTCTTGGTTTCATGCAATAGACCAATATCGTTGCTGGCAAGCAAAATGTCATCAACATATAATACCAGAAAAATATACTTGCTCCTACAGAACTTATGGTATATGCAATCATCTACTAAATTCATCTCAAAATCAAATGAGATGATCACTTGATGAAATTTGAAATACCATTGTCGAGACGCTTGTTTGAGTTCATAGATGAATTTCTTAAGTTTGCAAACCATATTCTTTGGATCTCCTGATACAATGTTTTTTGATTGCACCATATAAATCGTCTCATCAATGTTACCATTGAGAAACGCTGTCTTTACATCAATCTGATGTAACTCAAGATCGAAATGCGGTACTAGTGCCATGATAATTCTAAAAGAATCTTTTGAAGAGACCGGAGAGAAAGTTTATTTATAGTCGATACCTTCTTTTTGTGTAAATCCCTTAGCGACAAGACGAGCTTTGTATCTTTTCATATTGCCTTTCGAATCTCTCTTGATTTTAAATATCTATTTACAACCAATGGGTTTCGCTCCTTCTGGCAGTGGGACAAGATCCCAAATGTCATTGTCCTTCATGAATTTAATCTTCTCATTCATGACATCGATCCACTTTTGAGAATTTGAACTTTCCATGACTTGACGGAAGTTGATTGGATCATCTTCCATCAATCCAGAGTCATCCTCATGTTCTTGGAGAAAAACAATGTAATCATCTGGCACTGCACTTCTCCTTTCTCTAGTGGATCTTCTTAATGGCACTGGTTCTTGTAGAGGAAGAGTTTGTTCTTCTATAACAGTTTGCTCTTCGACATTGTCTTGATTTGTCATATCATGATCAAGTTCAGGAATAGGGTCCTGAGCAAGAGCAATGACACCTGTGGGAATATCAATATATTCCTCTTTAAAGACAATGTCCCTTACTGTATTTTCTTCCCCAAACTCAACATCCTCAAAGAACCGGGCATTTCCTGTCTCAAAAATTGATTTAGTTGTGGGATCATAAAACTTGTAACCTCTGGATTTTTTAGAATATCCAATAAAATAACAACTAATCGTTCTTGAGTTCAGTTTCTTTTCATTTGGCCTGTAAGGCCTTGTCTCAACTGGACACCCCCAAACATGCAGATGCTTTAAACTGGGCTTTTTCCCAGTCCAAAGCTCATAAGGGGTTTTGATAGTCGCTTTAGTTGGAACTCTATTAAGGATATATGCTGCAGTCTTAAGTGCTTCACCCCAGAGTGACTCTGGTAAAGTAGAATAACATATCATACTCCTTACCATATCTTTAAGCGTTCTATTTCGTCTTTCAGCTACACCATTCATAGTGGGTGAACCTGGCATAGTGTACTGTGGGACGATACTGCATTCTTCTAGGTATTTAGCAAATGGTCCTGGACGTTGTTCACCTGAACCGTCATATCTACCATAGTATTCACCACCACGGTCAGATCTGACGCTTTTAATTCTTTTGTTGAGTTGATTCTCAACTTCAACTTTAAAATTTTTGAACACGTCCAGTGACTGTGATTTTTCTAAAATGAGATATATATAGCCATATCTTAAAAAATAGTCTATGAACGTTATAAAATATTATTGACCATTCCAAGCAGATGTAGGAAATGATCTACAAATATCTGTATGTATAAGTTCTAAGACGTCTAAGGAACTATTGGCTTCAAATCTCCTTTTATTGGTTTGTTTTCCCTTTATACAATTAATACAATCATTAAAATCTGTAAAATTCAAGGGGTCGAGAATTTCATTTGACACAAGCCTTTCCATTCTCCGTTTGGAGATATGTCCCAATCTCTTGTGCCATAATGCAGCTGAATTCTCATTGGCTAATTTTCTTTTAACTCCTCTAGTACTCAAATGCAGAGATTCATTAAATGAGCCAATCGTATCGATTAAATATAGATTATCATAATGCATTAAAGAATCAGAACCAACCAATTTTGAATCATGAAACAATTCAAATTTTTCATTTTCAAATGAACAAAAATAACCAAATTTGTCCAAAGCAGAAATAGAAATTAAATTTCGTCTAAAAGACGGTACAACAAATGTCTCATAGAGATCCAAATAAAATCCGGTCTTTAACAATAATCTAAAAACTCCAATTGCCTCAACTTGAACTGTTTGGCCATCACCTACGTAGATATATCTTTCATTATTATTAGGCTTTCGGCAATTTAGACAACCCTGCATAGACACACTGATGTGAGTTGTTGCACCAGAATCTAACCACCATGTGTGTCTAGGTACCGAAGTTAAATTAACCTCAGAACAAACCAAATTAAGAAACATATCTTTCTTAGCACGCCAAGCGTGATAGTTGATGCAATGCTTCTTTTGATGCCCTTCAGCTCCACAGAAGAAACAACTATTATTTCCCTGATTATTTGATTTCTTTTGTTGTTTCTTTTGTGGCGCTGTACCTGCAGCTCCTTTTTCCTTCTTTCTTTTAAGTCCCTTACTTTTATTATTAGTGGTTAACACCAGATGGACACTTTCTGTCTGCTCTTGCTTCAACCTTTCCTCTTCCTCTACACAGTGTGAGATGAGTTCATTTAGAGATCAAGTCTCCTTTTGACAGTTATAACTCATCTTAAACTGGCTAAACTATGTAGGTGTAAGGATCGAAGACAACCTAAGAGGGGGGTGAATTAGGTTTTCAAAAAAACCAGCTAAGATATAGGTCACTTTTCTTCAAAGCCTACATTTCTTTTCTCAAAGACCACCCAATGGATCAGATTACTAGAAAGCACAGGTATTCGTAAGATGAAGAGGAGAGCAGTTTATATGAAAAGCTGCAAACGAAAATAGAGAAACAAACCAGACTTCAAACTCTACTGGAGTTTGAACAGCACTTTTATATACCAGGTTACTTCAAGTTGAACAATCTTGCAACCAATATCCTGTGTACAAGGGAAGGATCACTTCCTTCTTGCCCCAAACCACACTTGGTCAAGCAAGGAAGTTTTACAAACACTCGAAAAACCCTCACAAAGCTACACTATTGAAGAAGCTGTGTCACACTTGAAAAACTACCAGAAAATTGCACAAGCTAAGAATACAAATGTTCCTTTGGAGTATTCTAACACTTGAATCACTCACAATCTGATGTAGACTTGATGTGCAAAGTTGTTCTGAGGTGGTTGACTTTGTTCTTTTTATAGGAGACCAGAAAATTCTTCAATTAATGCTGTCAACGGGTAGAAGGCAACTGAAGAGTCAACTAGCCGTTGGTGCTGTCGGACGTCCGATATTCAGTTTTTATGCGTCCGAACGAGATCAATGAGTTCTGGAAGTTTTCTTGAATCTCTTAGGACGTCCGATCCCTTATCACCATGCGTCCGAGGGTAAGATGCACACTTGGAATTTCCTCTTCAATTCCTTCGGACGGCCGATGTGTCCAGAGTGTTGCGTCCGAAGTGCAGCAACGCTTGTCGGACGTCCGATACTCAGGTGTTGAGCGTCCGATCGTGATCAGTAATTGTAGAAGCCCTGGCTTGTCTTCTTCGGACGTCCGAGTCTGAGTTCTTCACACGTCCGAAGATACTCAAAGGATGTCGGACGTCCGATACTCTCCTTTTGTGCGTCCGACAACTTCCTCAGCACTTTTCATCCTTTTTGATCTTCTTTTATTTGCTTTAAGTCCACAGACCTGTTTAGTGTCATTTCTGAAAAGGATCTCTACAAAGAGTATTAGTAACATCCATTTGTTTTGTAATCATCAAAAGATATAAATTGAGATAAACAGTAGGAAGAGATATTAAAATCAAATGCACTAGTAACTTTTCAGAGAGTTTCAACTTAAGTGCATTTAATTTCGAAGCAAGATGAGACATTTTCATGATGTACTCTCTGATATTGCCTTTACCACTATATTTCATTGAAACTAGGCGTGTCAAGAGCGTACTAACTTCAGCCTTTTCGTTCTTGATAAACCTTTTTTCAATGTCGTGAAGGAACTCTTTAGCGGTTACAGTCGTTTCTGACATTGTTCCCCTGAATGCTTCTGGAACGGCCTTTTAATGATCATCAGACACAAGCGATTTGATCTTTCCCACCTTTCATTATTTCTCTTTTCATTAGAGGTACTCTGATCTGTAAGAGGTGGGGGAGAATCAATCCTTAACGCAAGGTCGAGATCCTTTACTCCAAGTACTATCAAGAGATTTTCTTTCCAGAATTTGAAGTTTGTGCCATTCAACATAGGAATATTATTGATGTTGGAAGTGATATTTGTAAGATCATTTACAACTGAACAGAAAACATAATATAATTAAAATTATGCTCACATAAATCAAAATAATAATAAATTTAAATAAAGATAACCCCATCTCAAGATATCGATATTCCATTAATATTTTGTCTTTGGACAAAAATATTAATTTCTAAATGATATCTTGGTGCAGTAATAAATACTGATAATAATAACATGTCGAAAAATAAATTTTCCTTTGGGCCAATTTATAAATCACATGTAAAATCCAAATAATTATCACGTATTTATTACCACAAGTGCACATGTAATTTTATTAAATATGGACCTTCTTTTGGGCCGATCAATATTCATAAAATTACAAGTACTCAACTAGTTATATTCTAAAATAAATTAATTTTCATAATAGAGGTCACTTTAGTGGCATATTATTTCAATTAATTTATTCCAAAATATATATAATCATACCAATATTCAAATTTAAAATTATACAAATTAAACAAAAATTTTGATCAAAGTCAACTTTAGTTAACTCTGATCAAACAATCAATTGGATCAAAACTTGTTGGACCAAAGGTCCATATCCATAATTTGACCCAATTTATTATTCAAGCCCAATTTTTTTTTTTTGAAGTCCATAAATACTTTATAAAATTATATATATGGTGGGCCAAACATATGGACTTTGTAGGGATTAAATATCTTATTAACTTTATTAGTGTTCACTTAAATTAAAGAAACCCTAATTTCTTTAATACAAATATAAGCATATTGTTTGTCAAAAGTCAAACAAGTCATAAAAGCTAATTTAATACAACAAAAGCATGAAACGTGATCCTATCTTGGCTTTAGACTATTCAGCAAGTACGATCATGTAAGACGTGGGGCCTGCCATGACTTTTGTAACATAATTCTATGGCTAGAATGTAAATTAACAATTGGCCAAGTCAAGCTTGGCTCAGGTAGGACCACATTCATTCTATAAAGAAAAACATTTGATAACCGTGTGAAGTTACTGTGCAACTCAAATAAATTGGCCAAACTATGATTGCAAAATCCAATTGATTCACTTGATTAACAACCAAAACCGTGCGAAGTTGCAAGCCTTGAGCATAGATTGAAAACCGTGTGAAGACTTACGTAACCAAAGGCATTGAGTTGTTTGACCGAAGACCAAAGGCTTCACCGTTCTGACCACAAATCCTCTCTCTTTTTTTTTTTTTTTTTTTTTTTTTATTCTTGATTCATGCAAGCACAGCCACGTGAATGAGACCAGAACCACACGGTCAAAGAAAAAAAACTTTGCGCAACAACAACTCCATTGTTAAACACCTATGGGGCCGATGATCTATAATATATATTATGCTTTTAAGGAATCAAAAGCACTCCCCCCACGTGAATGGGCTGGTGGTTGGCGCCTCTTCCTCGGGACCGTCAGGTCCTGGGGTCGAACCTCCGCAGCAACATCAGTTCCGCCGTGCATCTAACGTGCTAGGTCTGATTGGGGCGTCGGGCTGGCCGGAGTGGGATTAGTCGGGCCGCCTTTACGGAATTGACCCGGACACCCACTTCGTCGACAAAAAAAAAAAAAAAAAAAAAAAAAAAAGAATCAAAAGCACTCTTGCCGTCTAGTCTCTTAACCTTATGCATTTACAATTTATTAAACTTAGAGCTTTGGTCAACTGAAAACAATATACAAACAATCAACTGGCAGCCGAAAAATTAAACATATAACAATCATGTATCGCATCATATGGGCTCTGATACCACTTGTTAGGGTGGTTATCTAATTTAGCCTTTGGTGAAAACCATCACCTATTAAATCCAAAATCTATATGGCGATTATTAAGAAATAAATTAACAGTAAAATAGCGGAAGCGTACCTGAATCCATATTGACAAACTTGATACTTGAATCCTTAGAGAATTTGGGGTGGCCTTCCAGGTCGACACGTATTCGCCGATCCTTGAGAGAGCCCTTTAGTATCTCTCTGGTATATTTCCTGACGATGGGATATCAGGGAAGAGCTATATTTGTAGTATTAGGAAAATACGACAACTAGAATGATACATGTGACTTGGGGACCATAACCCTATTTATAGGTAATATTCCTGTTACCTTTTGGAGCCCTATTTCAGCCCATCATAGAAATAGGAGCCCATAAGTCTCTACACATTAAAGGCCCACACCCTATTAGATACATTAAATCCAAACTATATTTGATCACTTTAATTGGGTTTAACCTTAATTGACAGCTTGCAATACATAATTATTCACATATAAGTCCAATATTGGATTAAGGATCCAACAATTATCTGTATCAACCCATTTTGTCATGATTCTATCTAAATAGTGCTACTTCTCAACTTTTTAAGCCCAAGCTCAATCTTTATCTTGGTCGATGACCACCTACTAGATATGCCTAATAATTGATCATTGATCAATGAACAAATTCTAAATAAGATTAAAGGAACTATAAATTTTCACATCGTACACATTTTTTTTAACTATTTCATGTTTTATTTATTCCACAAATTTACTAACGATTTCAAACACAAAATGTGCCTCCCCTCCCTCCCCAAATTTTTCCTGTGCTACATTGCCTCCTATCTCCTACTCCTCCAACATTTTCTTTTCATTTTTTTCCTTTTTCTGTTTGAAACTTGAATAAAAGCTACGGTTTTCACTTTAGATAGAAAACTTCATTGGAAGTAGATGCCACCAATCCGGGGGTCAAAAGCCAAGGAGTAATAATAAAAAAATGTTATTGGTTAAAAGCAAAAGAAAAGAAAAGAAAAGAAAAAGAGTGAAAAAGCGCATGTTTGAGACTTAAACACAATAGTTATGCTAATAATATTCCCTAGTGTTACGCATCTTTCTTAACTATTGTTTGAATAGGAGCTATATAAGAATTCTTTTTTAAAAAATTCTCTAAATAATTTTTTACCAATAAAAATATTACAATAAACGAAAAAAAGTTTTTCCAAAAAATCTTCATTCATCACTCACTTCACAACTTTTGCCAAGGAGCCAACGAGACAAGAATATTTTACTGTAGTAATGTATATGAAAAATTTTTACCGTAGATGTTTTTAATAGTGTTTAGGGGGTGTTTTTAAAAATATATTTTGGAATATTTTTAAGATTTAAAATTTTAATGGGGTATTTTTAAAATTGCATAAAACACTACTACCCCCCCTCCCTGCCAACACCCCTTCCCCCTTCCCTCCTCTTCCCTCCTTTCTCCTCCCTCTCCCCTTCACCACCACCGCTTCCCTCTCCCCCTTGCCATCACCACCTCCCTCCTCTTTTCTCCTCTCTCTCTCTCTTTCCCTCCCTTCTTCCCATTCTCCTCTCTCTTTCTCCTTCCTCCCTTTCCCCCCTCCCCTCCCCCTTAGACACACTAGGACCTTGCTGGCGTGACCTTCCCATGACCATTCTGGTTGCGATCAGATCTGGTTGTGACCAGAAGGTCGCAGCTAGCATGACCTAGTTGCAACTGTTGTTTCGTCTTGGGAGAAGGGAGAGTAAGGAGAAGGAGAAGGAGAAGGAGAGGAGGAAGGAGGGTGAAAGGAGTGGGAGATAAGAGAAGGCCTTCAGCGAGTGGCAGTGGAAGAGTGACTGTGATGCTGGAGGAGCGAAAAGGGAGTGGTAGATGGTGGTGATTCGAGGAAGAAGAAAAGGTAATATAATTTATTTTTATTTTTTGATTTTTTGTAAGTTATTTTTGAATATAAGGAGTGTTTTTGGTGGTGTTTTTGGAGTGTGTTATTGCAAATTTATAGATGAAAAATTAGTATTTGAAAAACACTCAAATCCAAATGGAGCCATAATTTTCCTATTAAGTCCAAACTTCAAGGAAAAAGTGAAAATGTATTAAAATAAATGATGAGCACGGGATATGCATATAACAATTAAAACTGATTCCACAGTTAAATTTTATATTTACAAATTCCTAAATACCCCACATGCGATTTTCTATAAGTATACAGATCTAGATTGAGTATAAGGTATTAAGAGTTAAACTCACAGGGAAGAATGGACAACAACTGACACTACTAAATATTCTCTATTATTTAGACTATCAACAAATTGAAGGAAATAAAATTACACTAAAATGTGCTAGAATAGCGAACAAAATCTTCTTAGATCATGGTATTCTTAATTACTCATGCAAGTGCAATTTTTGGATCACTAAAATCACAAGGCGTACCTCTACTTTCGTGAGTGTATTCCCTAGGTTTAACACTTTTTAAACTAGTGTTAAATCCCAATTTTCATTTTTAACTTAACACCTTAAGATTATCACGATTAATGGGCAGTTAATCATGATTAAAGGAGCAAAAGTGCTAAATAACTTGCTCAAAATAATAGCATCAAATAGCCAAGAAATCAACACAATACAACTATAGAAATTTCAACTAAAACCCAAGGCATAAACTTTAGAAACACATAATAAACATAAAATTCAAACTTGTATATTAACTAAATTTAGAATCAATTAGAAAGATAAAGAGTCGGAAAGGTAGAGTAACCCTTGTCACATGAGTTCTCTCCTTGCCTTCTTCATCCTCCAACTTTATCTTCATCTAGCTAACACAAAGAAAGGATAAACTAGCTAAAACTAACTATCATACACTACCTAAACTAAAGAGTTAAGAAACTACATTTTTGTGGTATTCCTTGCCCATCTCCAAAACTCTTTTAAAATGGAAGACACAAGCGCCTGTTTATAGAGAAATCTTTCCTCTTAGTGTCTTCCTTCTAGTGTGAACATTGGATTCAAATGTCAACAATTTTGGCTCGAAGCTAAAACTCATTATTATGGAAGAAATAAAGTCAATATTTGTTGCTAGAATCTTCATTTTACAGCTGCAAATCTTCTACAAATTATCCCTCAAAAGTTGTGAAAGAATGGAGGTGAAAGCAAGTTATGCAAGTGGAAGCCGTCATTGTTGACTAGAATCCCTTCGCAATCCCTCCAAAATCTGGCCGGATTCCTTGGAGGATTTCTCCCTTGTTTTGTTCACATTTTGATTCTTCAATTTAACTTCCTGCCACAAATCCCTCCAAACAATTCCTCCAAAATTGGCAGGATTGTTCGGAGGGATTTGAGTCGACTTTTGCTTTCAACAAGTTTCTTCATTTTCTTCTTTTAGTGACTAGAAATACTTTTGAAACTCATTATCCTTGTGAATTTTAGGACTTCAACCATCATAATGTAAGCTTATTTCTTGTCCAAAATAAGCCCATTTCCAACTCCTACAAAAAAAAATAAAAATAAAAAAATATGCAAGTATAAGGGACAAATTCTCAATTAAGCATTAGATTGCACTTAGAACCAATTCTAGCAAAAATTGATCATTTTCTTCCTATAATATCGCAAAAGTGACTAAAAGTAATATAAAATGTCATCCAAATACATTACAAAATAGTCACTTATCAATAAAAATAAAAACATTAAATGTGAAATATAATGAAGGCCAAAAATAAAAAATAGTAGATATGTGCAAAAAAAAGTTACAATAAAAGATTGCAGAATTACAATATGTAGTGCTAGAAAATAAAAGAGAAAACAAGATAAGTGATACAAAAAAGGGGCTAATATCTAAATCGCCACTAAACTATTAATACTGTATAGTATATTCTTTTCACTAAAAGAAAATTTCAAAAACCTCTGGTTTGTAACAATTTTACTAGCTTTCTCTGAAGTTTATAAAATTACACAAACCTCGTCTGAAGTTAAGGTTTTGGTATCAAAATTAGTCCAAGTCAGAAAAAGTAACATCAAAAGGGTACTTTAAGAAGAGAGATAAAATTTTATTCTATAAATACCCCTTATACATGTATATATGTTGTGTTAGTAAAAGAATAAAAATAATTAAAAGTTAAAAACAATTAATACGCACATATCTTTACATTAAAAGTTCACATAAATTAGACAATACAAATAAGTAACAAAACTACACTATGATCACAAGATTCAACAAAACAGACCAGTCATCTCTTTTAACATGAGATTTACTATGATTCTTTTGATTTTGAACAAATTTTTTTTTGAAATTTTGCCTTTTTTCCCCCTCCATTCTCCTTTACTTCCATAAAATCACTTTACAACTATAACAACATTAGGAGTTTCAAAGAAAATTTCCTCATGAGTAACCTTCTTTTGCCTAGTGTTTTTCTCCTTCTACCAAAACCCTTTTTTTCACATTTTGTACAACTGATTTTTGGTTATTGTCAAGTTCTATCAATCACAAAACAGCGCCATTTGGTGTATCAATTGGAATTATTTTCTAATTCCAAGTCATCATTCATCATCAAAGAAATTTTCAACAATTATTTCCATTAATTAGTTACTAATAGTTAATTAGTACTCTAATTACTCAATCATTAAATATTAGTTTGTAATAAGACATAATGTCTTAGGGTATATGAGTAAGTTCTCCCCATGTGATGTAAGTTAACTAGGCTCACAATTTTGCCAAGGCAGGTAAGTGTGATTTTACAAACCTCAGGAGAGGCCGGTGAAATTGTTAGAGATCTCGAGGAAGGTTTATGAAATTATCGCTTTCACTACACTACGTTCATTTTATAATTGTTTGGTAAATATTTCAATTATGAAGTCAATTTTAATAGCTTATATTACAGCTTTTGCCTAAGATTAGGTCATCATTTTTTTTTACTTAACCCTAAAATTAAATGGTTACCAAGAGCCTTTCTTCTTGTGGTGCGAGAAATGCTAAAGTTTTCCTCTTGTCCTAGATAAATTCTTGTAGTCACGACATGGCAATATTATGCTGTAAATCTTCCTTACTATTTGTGTATTTTTCCTGACTATTGTATGGATAGAAACTAATTTTTAAAAAGATTTTCTCAAGGTTTTCTAAACCCGTTTCTACGAATTTTTTTATATTTTCAAATGTATTTTTATCTCACAAATACCATATCATAATAAGTTTTACTATAATTAAAACTAATTTTTTCCAAGTAAACTTCAATTGTCAAGGACTCAGGTTACTAGACATGAAAAGAAAAACTAATTTTCCCAAATAAGTTTCAAATTGTCAAACACTCGCTCCAAATTTTTTTGCCACGGAGGCAAGTGAAGATTAAGAGAAAAACAATTTTCTTATTTAGTCTGATTTTTGGTATGGTGAAAGACGGAAGTTTAAAAAAATAACAAACAAAAATATATTGGATGTTTGCTATAATAATTTGCAACTGATGCAGAATATTAGAAATTTCAAATGTTGATCGTTCATTGTACTGATGTTTATAACTCTCTATATAGTATTCTTTGTCTATATCATTTCTGGATTTACTTTGTCATAGGTAACAGAATCTAATGATAAAAAGAAAAAATCATGTAAGACTAATAAGACTACCATTATTGTATAATAAGTTGTAACGTTGTACGAAAATTTACTAAAGCAGTATGCTACAATTTGTTTCAGATGTAATAAATTCAATTCTGAAAAATAATAACAACTTTAACTTTAAGAATATCCATAGATTTGATTACTTCTTTAACTCATTTCAAATGTAACAAATATCACCTAGGAAATAGCAGGTTGGACTTCCAGCTTTGTGTTTACTGCCCTCTATTAATTATTTAGAGGCCATTGAGCTCCTCCTTGCTGTTAATATTTATGGTCAAATTCAATGGCCTCAAGCTCGAGCCCCTAAGAATCACTAACTACTTTCTTGCTCTTGATCAAAGCTCCTGAATTATCTCCTTAACTGAATTTTAAAGAACTTTAGGGATGCTAATTATCATCAGGACTGCATGCAAATCAACATCTGTAGTTTATTATAATCCCTTATTCAATTCTGGAGTTAACAAATTTTTTTCCCTAAAAAGTTGCTTCAACACCTTAGTAGTCGCATGTACTCCAGGGGTCAATCTACTTTCCTGGAAAGTGGTTGAGGAAAATTGAACAGATCATTTTTCCGCTTCAGTATTCTGTTGTTCTTCTGTTATCACCCTGGCGTGCTACTAAGGTTGCATATTACTAGCAGAAGTTCGGAGTTTTTGCAAGTGGTAGAACACAAAGCTGGTTATGAGCACTAAAAGTTGTATCCATACCTGTTTTACAATAAATTGTTCATAAAAAACCGACAGGAAACTGGTCATGAGTTCTAAAAGTTTTGCTGACTATAATTTGTTGAGATTCTTAATGTCTCAAGGGATAAAGCGTTAGTCATGCTTCGCTGCTTCATTAGCTACAAAAATATCGTTCTTTCAACTAAAAATGATGATGCTTCGGTGCTTGCTGTGAGGTTTCTCTGGTAATTCAAATGGTTCATGACTTTTAGACCATGGAAGTGGCCTAAAAGGAGACAGAGGACAAGAGCATACATAACATCAAGAAATTCTTGAGCCATCTCAAAGCATAAACAGTTCTGCGTCACCATATGCTCGATGTATAAGCAATTAAACACGACAAATAAAAAGCAACCTCAACATAACAAAATCACAAACAAAATCTAGTCATTAACAAGCTCCCGTTTTCCATGTCCCATCCAAAAGCAAGATATGAAAATTGCACATTGCCATAGTTACGTAATTTCCCTAGCTATTACTAGTATCCAGAACTACTTTCAACCTGCGTTTTGTCACTATTACTAGCAACTATTCTGGAGTTGGATTATGTTATTTCCTTGGAACGGCATCAACTACTCCCCATTGGCCGATCACAATTTATTCAAACATTTTCCTGAAGCTTCACCAGCAGACCTCCAAACATTTTTTATGTGAACACAATCTGGCAGTCGTTATTGCATCTCTTCAATGACAATATTTTGCTGCGAGCTCCAAAGTGTCCAAGCACACCAACGGTCATCTTTTTTAAAGCTTTCACATTCTGCAAAATATAGTCAATGAGCTTGAATTCATATTCCTTTCCATTGAATTTTCTGATTTTTACTTCCCTAAGATGTTTCGGCAAGCATAATGGAACAGGCTCTGCAGAAAGAAACTCAAATTTCTTGTCTTCAGCAGAGGATTCAATCCTGTCATCCCAAAACACCTGCCATTTGGAGAATAATTACGGACTGGAATATCTAATCGAATACATTGCTGTGAGAAAAAAGGATCATTGGGACTCACTTCATCAAAGACCAGCACTTGAAGATTAGGTGCACTCTCAAGTAACCAAGATAACATCTTCCAGCTACGAGTATGCTTATCATAATATTTGCGGACTTCAAGCTCAAGATAAGTTAGCTTTTCAAAAGTTGGCAGCAACTTTTGAAAATAAAAGAGTAACTTCAGGAAGAAATGAGAAAATTGATTAGACAAATAAACACTTGGAAATTTGAAGTTCCAGTCATTCTCCAAATCATAACAAAAATAATTTGAGTTATGCAATAACCAAAGAAAAGAAAAAAAACTACCTCCACCGTGGCATCTAGCAAATAAAGTGATACCACACTTTGTGACCAATTCATAAGCTCAAAGGCAACCTCACAGCGTAATAATTGTTCTTGATCTGATGTTTTCACAATATAAGGGCAAGAAACTGATATTCTGGCTTCAACAAGAGACTTGTGGTTTGGGAGAATGTTTACTTCAACTGCATCGCCATCAAAGTGCAAATGTTGAAGCTTTGGGGCATTTATACTTGTTATACTCGGTCCCTCAACCTCGCATTCCAAATTTACAGCACTGGGGATGTCCAGAACAATGTCCCATTCATCAGTCACACAATGGAGGTAGATTTTTTCCAGGGAAGGGCTTTTTATCAAAAGGGTCAGAACTTCACCCTCTGAATATGTTAAACAGTCAAAATACAGTTCTATGAGCACAGGACAACCCTGAATGAGCCTGGGAGTAGACAGCTCATCTGTCAATATAAATTGTGCCAAATGCAGAATCTTAAGATTCGGCAAAGAAACTGTCTCCGGGACGTAGAAATAAGTAAAGCGACTTTCCAGCTTCATTTCTACAAGTGTTTTGCAACTGAAAATTGCAGGACAGGACAAAATTCCCGGAGGAGACAATGCATTGGAACGATCAAGTCCCACAAAAACCTCAAGTTGTTGGACTCCGCAACAAATTGCGGCGCATATCAGAGAGTCTATTGCCACCCGAAAAATCTCAAGAAACTCTTTCAGGGAAAGATGGAATTTTCTCAAACAATACGGTTTTCGCTGAAGAATCAATTGATGACAACAATCTACCAATCGAGCAAATCGTTGATAATTGGGACCCATAATGTCTACATATTTTTTACCACTATTCGGATCGAATCGTCGTAAAGAGTGATCAAATTCCAGATGAATATTGCGAAGTGAAGTGAAAAGGTAACGCCATCGAGTGGATAGGATGGAGGTGGCTGCAGCTTTCTTTGTTGGAAGAAAGGAAAGGATATGGCAGAGAAGGTCATTTGGAAGAGCGCTTATCCGATCAACATGATCAACTTTAACATGATTTTGGGACTGGACTTTGACAGTTTTTTTCCTTCGATTGCTCCGAATTCTTTGAGCCAAAAAGGATCTCCGGATACGAGACATTTTTAGCTACATATAATTTGAGCAAAAAAAAAGTGCGAAGATATGTGAAAGCTAGCTCGAAAGAGAAAACTCAAAAGAATTCAGGGTTGCATTCTTTAGTTGTTTTGTACAATCCAAAAATTAGCTTCAAATGCTAACCAGAAGTCTCACTCTCGTATTAATGTTTCTAATCCCGCTTTGTCTTCCTTGTTACGGGGAACTGGAGAGCTCACATCACAAAAATGTGGAAAAAGTGACTCTTATTGATTTTTCACAAGCACAACCGCATGATATATTAAATGCAATGTGTAGTTTTGCCTTACATTTAGTGTAGCTGAACTATGTAATTGCAATGTGAAAGCGCAATTATGTATGCATTCCCGAACCGCCCGGGGAAGTTTTGAGATTCTATTTTATATTCCCTAGGAAATTTTGAAAATTTTTATCGAAGTTATTTCTCTTGACCCCTTAGATTTTGATAGAATTCCATTGCTCCTCTACACCTAACTTTCGGATTATGACAAATTTAAACTATGAAGCTCAATTTGTCATTAATTGTATTAGCTTTACATGTTGACTTGTTAAAATTTTTTCTATTATCTCAAGAAAAAATTTGTCCAGAAAAAATTTGTTCAAAACTAAACTATATACACATTTCAATTTACTATTTAACTTTTTGATCTATGAAATTTTAAATTAAAGTACTTTGTCCTGAATGCAGATGATCCGTTAATTATACATGAATTTGAAGCTAATAATTAAGTTTGCATATTTTTTAAAGTTATGTTCTTAAACATATAAAACCAATATATATCTATTAGCAATATTATATGATTATTTTTTAGTTACATTTTCTCATAAATGATTGCTTTTCAAATTTGGGATTAGAGAACACTAAAATTATGCTTTTTAGAAAAAAAAAAGTGAATAGTAATTTTTTTTTCCTTAAGATTGTAACATCAAAAAGATAAAAAAAATTGAATAGTAAATCACATTTTAATTAGTGAAAATGCTAGAGCCAAGACTTGTGGCTAGTGGAGTCAGGATTATATAGGATGATTACTATTCAGTTTAAATTATATATAATGTACTTGTTTTAATTTTTTTTTCTTTGATCTAATCAATTTTTTGGTTTAATAACAGTACAAAAAATTGTACTAAAAGAGAGAGTTTGACAGATATTGGCATTTAGGAATGGCAATGTAATAAGAGATGAGGAATTTTCAAAATATTAGGGGGGCAATGTGAAAAACAGGGGGTGTTTTCTACAATTTTGGAGGGGAAAGGGAATTGACTTGATGACGTATAAATTTGATTTAATTTTTTACTTTGAGTTGCAATCAAATATAAAGTTTGGACAGTTAACTACAAAAAATAAATAAAAGAATGGCACTGGCCGGAGCCAAAACAGGCCACCAAAAATTTTTTTAGGACAAAAAAATGGGCAAAATTTAAGAATTACACTTGAAAGTGATAATTCTTTATGCATAAAGTGCCCCCCTTCACAGAAAAATTCTTGGCTCTGTGACTGGTATGTAAATACTAGTTTGGCAATGCATCTATTGCATCTTACATATCTCATTTTTGAAGTATATAAATTGAATGAAAATTAATTTATCTATTTATATATAATATAACTTTGAATATTAGGTAAAGTGTACCACTTTTGGTACTTTCTTCCAAATTTTTTCTAATCTACCTTTTATACTTTATTTATTTATTTTTGGTTTAGGCATAATTATTAAAGTTAATATTATATACACTAGCATTATATATAGTGTCATAGTTGGATGATACTTTTGCAAAATTTAGATTTTAAATTCAAATTCAAATTAGTTGTTATATACCTAATGGAGATAGTATACACATTGCTAATGCATGGAAGATTGATCCTTATTATTAAACATAACAATCACTAATATCATAAATAAGCCATATTGAAATATAACATTTTAAAATCCTCCAAATAATTCAAACATTTGTCCAACAGTGAAGTCTAATTCCAAATTTAATCAATACCCATTTTTTGATAATCAATGGAGAAATCTTTGATGACAATGAATATGGATTGTGTTCAATCTATACAATGGTGAAAATCAGCAATACTTCATTGCACAATCCTTTGTTATTAATCGCTTAACCATGATTTTAACTTA
>NC_040041.1:38638026-38732020 GCF_003713205.1 Coffea eugenioides
TGGGAAAAAAATTCAGGTTTGATACGATAATTTGAAAAATCATATCTCCCATTCTACATGTCAGAAATTAGAAAACTAGGTGCCGTTGGAAACCTCTTTGAAAGTACTAAAAGTTCTTAGAATATACTTTTCTAAGAATACACTTTTCTAAGATTCCAAATGGAAAACATTCAAAAATGAGCTCAAAGTTGTTGTTTTGGTTCATAAGGCAGATTTAAGTTGGTTTTTGGCCAACTTTGAAAATTCGGAAAAATTCACTTGAGTGAAACTAGCCTTTGAAATTTGTAACTCTAATAGTGTTGTAATCCAAATTTACAACAAAACAAGCGGGACAAGAAACGGAGTTTCGAGCACCGAGATATAGCAGCTCAAAATTTGGGAAAATTCGAAACTGCTGAACAAATTTCCAGATTTGAGTTTCCGATTTTGGGACCTTAGTTGGGTATCAAAATGGACTTGGATTGGTACAAAATTTGGCAGTATAATACTCCTATATAAAAGGGCATTCTCTATCAACTTTCATGGAAAAATACCTTCGGGAAGGTAGTCAACCAAACACCCAAAGTTTCGAAAATCCTAAGGCAGAACTGCCTTGAGCTTTTTGGTTTTCCATTCCAAACATTTGGTCAAGGAAAATCCTCCAAACATAGTTCATTAGTGTAGGAAAAGCCTAAGGAACATTCATGGTACATTTGGTAAGTGTTTAACACCCAAAAATTCAATTAGCAAGTCTACACCAAGCCTTGCATCAAATCTGTCCAAAAGTTAGGGTTTTCAAGAGCAGGGCAGGTTCCGTATTTTGATCACAAATCACTCAAATTAACTCAGAATTGAGCATGGTTTATGGTGTTGGAAAATACATTCATAGAGCTATAATTTCACAGAAGAAATCATTTTGAAATTCGGCACACAACTAGCTCGAATTCGAGCCACAAGTTGCAGCCTCAGCATTTCATTCCAGGAAAACAGAGAAACAGAACAGCCAACTTTAAATGGTTGGTTCGGCTCACACACATGGAACCAGAATGTGCATTTTATACCGTGGAAAGCTGGGAATGTCTAGTTTCAAATTCCACTGACGGCACTCAATTTTGACATCGGAGCACAGAGTTATGGACGAAACAAGAAAGCTGGTCTGAGCATTACGGGAACAGTTTCCAGGTTTACTAGCTTCACGAAAATAATTCCTTTGACCAACCAAACCTCAATATTTTTCCATGAAATTTTGTACACCATCTATACAACATATAAACATCATATACAAGCCATTAAACCCTCAAAATTCTGCAGAAAAGGGTACGTCCAAAGCAGGGGCAGAATCGAAACTTTTTACTCCATGCACTCCTTGAAGTTTCTTCTAATTATACACCATTAATCTACCATTTTGAGCACTAAACCAAGATTAAATCCATCATCAAGCATGAGATCAGCCCTCAAGACAAAGGTGGGAGTTCATAGAGCCCACCCATTTCATTTTACACCATAAACAAGCTAACCAAAGGCATAAATGAACTTAACTAGGTAAGATAACCTCCAAATGACAAGATTCTATGAGTTGATCATCACTTACCTCTTTGGTGTGCAAAAACCAGAAATTTCGGTCTCCCCTTTGGCCAAGAAAAACCGTGAAAGCTTCCCCTTTTTATAGCTCAAGATGATCCTCTAGTGTAGAGCTAAGTGCTGTGAAAATTTGGTAGGATTTAGTTGAGGATTGTGCAAGAATTTGGAGATGGAAAAATTTGAGAAGCCTTGGTTGTTTTTGCTGCTTGGGTGCCGGCTGAAATGAGCATGAGAGAGGGTAAGTTTGGTTCAAATTTGGCTTCCTAAGGAAGCTTCATTTGTGTGGCTAGAAATGGTGCAAAAGTCAACTCTTCTACCGCGCACACTCGCGCGCGTTTCGTGCTCGATTTCTCTCGCATTTGTTTCACTAGTGCACTAAACCTCTAATGCACTTATATTCATGTAAATATTATTCACTCTTATTCGTCCCAAAATAAGGGTCTAAAGTCCCTCAATTAAAATCGCGCGTGTGAAAACGCGTACCACCAATTTAAGCGCGATAACGCGAAACCTCCAAGAAATCCTTATAACGATAATACTAATAACTATCACTTGAGTATTTAATCGTTAAAATACCTAATTTAGGTCCATTGTATAAGTCTTTAATATTCCAAGCCTATTGTACTCTCAATCGGGTAAAATTTCCAAGCACTATTCACTGTTCTCACTAAACGCGCTCCCGGAAATTAATTTTTGAAACAAGTCACTTTAAAAATATAATGAAGCTATATTTCCACGTAATTAGGTTCAATAGGTCTAGAAAATAATACTCGGAATAAATGAACAAGTAAATAATTAAATAAGCTCAAAATAGAGTTTTAATAGGAGTTTTACGAGTCCTCACATGAGTCGAGTATTAACTCCTCAAATCTCCAATAAATTTGTATCCATGCGTCTTTTGGAAAACTATCCACGCGTGAGTAGTATATGCTCACTTAGAACTTATTCACCTTTAATTCTCGATTAACTTTTCTTAATCTGCTATTGTCCGTTCTTAATTTCCCCAGGATAATCATACTCTCGAATATAATATCACCTTGAAACACTCGTGTTCATTATTTCTCACCTAAACAATCCTCCGAAAATTGAAGTTGTTAACGGGACGTTTTAAAAGCATAATGAAGACATTATTCCATACGAATGGATTTAAAATGGTCGTAATAAATTATTTGGGGAAAACAGGTGGATAAATACTTAATTAAACCATTAATATTCGATAAAAATAAGAAATTTTTCGGGTCCTCACAAGCAGGGTATGAGATAGAGTAGACCGAGCCATTACTAGTGAAATTTGTGTTAGGTGGTGTTGGATATTTTAATTAAAAAAATCACATATTTATTTTGAATTCAAATTAAATAAATTACAAATTCTTTAAATAAATTTTCAGTTACAAATTGAAACATTTAAATGTGTAACTTATGAGATTTATGTCTTGCATTTGTAACTTATGTAATGATTAGGTTTTATGAATTCATTTAGTAATTTTTTACTGTTATACAATGAATCTAAACTTTTCAATTTGTAACTGAAATATGAGGTGAAATTCCTATTAATGTTGGTATTTTAATATTCCTAGTTTCTTAGCCTATATATAAGGCATCTATCAACCAAACCATATGCATACTTTGCTATCTCTATACTACCTCCTATTTTTCTTTAACTACTATAAGAGTTTATAGGGCAAAGATCAGTGTTAGTGTGAGGTTTCTGTCTTATTCCAATAATGTAGATTGGAGTAGACTACAGTGTACAAAAGGCTGGGCTGTTGTATCCGGGAGGCGACATGCTAAGACCTACTACACCGGAGGATACTCCGTAGGAGCGCGAATCGTCTTAAAGAGAGCAACTTGGTCCGCGCCTCAACCCATGCCAAATTAACATTTTTATGGTGTGATACACCGAACGTTAGGAGGTTGTTTGTAAAGAAGATATTGGAGTTTATTTCTTTGGGTTTGATTTAAAACCTTAAATTTGTTTTAAAGGGACTAGAAACCCTAAAGTCTAATAAAAAACCCTAGTTACTTGTGACTAACCAGTTTTCTTAAATCTCTTATATTTTACTCGAAACCCTAATTGTAATCAATGGAATTGTAAA
The DNA here is from genome assembly GCF_003713205.1 of Coffea eugenioides. Classification (NCBI taxonomy): domain Eukaryota; kingdom Viridiplantae; phylum Streptophyta; class Magnoliopsida; order Gentianales; family Rubiaceae; genus Coffea; species Coffea eugenioides. The sequence goes on from NC_040041.1 coordinate 38,641,683, forward strand.
AATCCCTCACTTTTTTCTTAAATTTCCTTTTATTTGGCATTTATTCCTTTCTAATAGCTTTACTACTCATTCACATCCTCAGTAATTGCAATCAACCATAGAATCAAGGGTTTTCCCTGTAGGTTCTTAGTTCGGGTAAATTAGGACTTTTTGCGTATTTTGACCGTGTGATCACTTGGTGAGATGTGTGCACTAAATTCAGTGATTAAGGGTGAGTTTAGATGTTATTAAGTGTGTGATTAGAAGTAAGAATCATAAGTTAGTGAATTATAAGTTAAAACCCTAGTATACACGATTTAAGAAAAAACGGGTTGAACCGACGGGTACCATTTGTTACCGAGTGAGTGCACCACTTGAACACTACTTTATTACCTTAATTTCCTTACTATTAATTGATTAAAATCAGCCCCCAAAATATCCTCAAGGCAGCCGAAATATTGGACCAAAAATAAGAGAGAAAAAAACAAAATTTGACTACCAATCAAAGTGTGACACTTGTCACCTTTGACCCAAATTCATTTCTATCATTTTAACCTTCTTGAAGCTTCATTTGAGCCTTCATTTTCAGCCTAGCAGCCGTGAGAGAGAGAGGGAAAAACAAGAGAAAGAGAGCTTCAATCCATCATGGGTTTTGCTTGATTTAGTGAGAAAACAAGAAAACTAAACCGATTAAACTTACCTTGTGGTGTTTGGCAAGCTTTGTGTGGAAGAATATTTGGAAGAAAGTGGTGTGTTTCTTTCCTACAGGGGACCTTTGGAAGGTACCATGACTGCCTATCCCTTTTCTCTTCTTTAATCTTGTTAAAGTTTAGTTAGAAGCTCTTAATCTTGCCTTATGACGGTTAATCGGTTAGTTTTGATTGATTCGTTGGATATGGAGCTAGGGTTTACATTTTTAGCTTTGATTATAGTTATCTACCTCTTAATTGATGTTATTGAGCTAGTAGTTGATGGCTTTGATGATAGAGTACTTGTTGGATATGAATTTCTAGTGGAAAAGTTCACATTCCAGAATTGAGATTCTTCTTTGTTCTGTTTTGCCTGGTTTTGTTTGACCATGATGGGGGCCGAATTAGGCTTAGCACAAAACATGAAAGTTGTAGGGAATGATATTTTATAGCTTCCTGTAAAAGTTGAACCTAATCCGAGCATTGTAACACATAAAAAGACAAAAATACCCCTGACTGCCATAGGTTAGAGCTCTGTTCGGCGTTTGACATTTTCACCAATCTGATCGCATCTGTTCACCCTGAATCCGTACTGAATAGCCATTTGGAGCCAAAAACACAGGAATGTTGTTATTGTGCTATGTTCTTAGGCTTTCTAACGCCCCCTGTTGGAAAACGCCTTTAATCGGACTTCGGTACCTTGCAGTTATTATCTTTTACGGCATCTAGTGTGGTTAAACTAGCCCTAATTGTGAGATTCTGGTTCTGTAAATTTTGAAAATTTTGACCTGGATACACTACGAACTGCGACTGAGTTGGTTCTTCTTCAAAGTTGGCAGCCCCTTTTATCTTAGCTTTAGAAATGGTATAGGCTGTCGGTTGTGTCTTGATACACTAAGTGATGTCAACATCTGTCTTTTGTTTTATGACTTAAACTTCATTTCCGGACATTTCCTAGCTTGAACACGACAGAGCTATTGAACGGCATTGAAATGAGGATTATTTTTGTGTGTGACTTTTGGGGACTTGATTTGAGGAAAATAGTTGAAAGCCATAAATGGCTGGAAAAGGTAAAACACAAGGGGCATGCCGCCAAATTTTCCACTGGATAACCTGCCTTTGGCGTTTCTAGTTCTGTATTCTGCAATTTGACTTGGATACACTAAAAAAAACTGGGTTTGAGCTGTCTTCATGGAAGTTGCTGTAACTCTTTCTCTAGCTTCAGACACACAGTACATTTGATCCGATTGACCACAGCTCCAGTTTATGGTCAAATCGTGTAACCCGCTTTTTATTACCGTTGTATTTTCTGCGCACGCGCGCATGCTGTTCCTTGTCCTTTGCCCTTTTGTTCGTTTTATCCTTATTTCCATTTGTGATAGGTCGATTCACTTGATAGTTGGAGTATCGCATCCTTGATCAGATTGAGTATAATCTTCTGTCACAGGCAGTGACGAACCGGACGGAGTCGGTGGACCCGTATAAAGTGCCTTGATTTGCGTGCTCACTATTTTGAGTGAGTAATTGGGTTGTTTACTGATGTGAAATTGTCAAAGTGTTTTGTATATGTTGAATGGATACTTAGACGAGGGTGTACTTTATCTCATTCGACCTAAGCCCATCCTTTGTTTTGATTTCATATGTGGGAATACAAGCCTTATGTTGAGTATCACCCTTTTGTTGTGTGCTGATGGGGGTGATTACATGACTTGAGTTGAACCCCTTTTTGCTGTGTGCTGTTGGGGTAAGTACTTTGTTGTGTACTTTGTTAAGAGATATCATCTATTGAGAGATTGGATATCTCAGGGTTTGGTTCCAACCCGGTTCCAAGGGTAGACGAACTATTCGAGCCAGCCTGGACTTGATCGAAGTTAGTTCCATGCTAACCTTGGGATTTCGTTCTTTGTTAAAGTTTTGATTAAAACTAAGTGATTTTGTTTCGCTCGAGTTGCTATGTGCTGTTGACTAGTCAGCGGGGGTTGATAAGGTGAACGGGGAAAGTAAGTGGAGTCTACGGACCATGTGTACTTTGGTTGACAGAGTGTCAACAGGCATTCAAGCTCGGGAAATTGAACTGGCTTTGGAGCCACCCGTATCCTACCATTGTGATGTTACCTTTCTGTTATTGATGTGAAATATCCTGATTTACTTGTTTATTTGGATGTGATCTACGTTTTTATCCCTGATTATTCACTAAGCATATAGTTTACCCCATTCCATTTGTTTTCCTTAACAGGGGGTTCGAGCGAGGCGTGAGACTTGTACAGAGTAGTCTAGTTTTGAAATTTTGAAATGGTACTCGCGCTAGCACCTGATTAGGGTTGTTTGGACTCAAATTGTAAATACTTTGAAATATTTTGGTGTGTAGAAGTTTTGTATCTGGATTTGACCATCAATATATATATTAAGTTAAAATGGATGTGTTATTTATTTTCTATGGATGTACATTATTTTTCTTGTGCTATGAGTGAGTGAGTCCTGGCGAGAGTTGGACAGGCGATCCGCTAAACCCTTTGGTACACCCTAGGGGGAGGTGGGGTCGTCACATATGGTACAAATTATTTGCATTTTTAATGCAATATTGAGGTATGAATTTTTGTTAATTTATTTGTTAAATTTTATTAGAGAAATTATTGTTACTTGTATGATTTATTTTGGTCTAAAACCAACAGGTGGCTATAAGGAAGTGGAGCAGGTTCAGATGTCCTAAGTTTAAGTGGATGATGCACGGTCATGAATTTGTAGTTGATGCGAGAATCGCGGAGCTAAGACCTTGTGATTTCTTGTTAGGACAAGACTGGATGGAATGTTACCCGATTCTCAAGATGAGTTTCAACCCACCTAGCGTTTTAGTGGTGAAGGAAGGAAAGATAGTCGAGTTGCATGGTTTGAGTGGGTCAGTTACCTCTGAGACTATGAACAAGAACAAGAACAAGAAGGAACTGCAAAATGGTTGACTGGTTGAGTGTTCTATGTTTAGGTGGATCAGAAGAAACTAGATGTTCGTTAAATGGATTTCTTAGATCTTTACATCCATAAAGACTGGTTATAACACCAGATTTTGAATATCAAGCCCTTCCCACTATTTTGTTAGCCATCATATTTCTAACTGGTCAGAGGAGTTTTGTGCATGTCACTTGAACGTATCTGCCTTGGATCCCCTTGACTTACCTTTTTGCAAGCAGCACAATCGTGTCATGTAACAGACAGAATATGTAACATAGGAGGAAGGGACGAGAATGGCCTTCTTCTTCGGTATTTCGTCCCTAACCTATCTTCTTCTTTGGTTCAGTGGCTGTGTTCTCTTCTTTTGTGCTTAGATTGTAACTTTTGGTTCGACTGGAATACTACTAGTATTTCTATCCAAGTTCTAGTCGCTACTGTTTTTGTTTATGAGTTGATCCTCTGAGTTGCTTTAGTATGCGAAATTGCTGTTCAGATGCATCATTTTAGCGGCATGTATCTTAGACCACGTTTTTACTGTGGATAATTATAGAATAAACTCGTTCTATTCTAGCTTTATTTTTTTTACCCATTTCACATTCACATTTTTTGTTTTTTGTTTTTTTGGCCTGTGAGATAGGATTTTGTTGCTTATTTGTCCATAACTGTCTGAAATAGTCTGTGCACTGAATCTCTCACCCCGAATTTCCAAGGAAAGGTGAAAATATTGCTTGAAGCAGAATTTCCAGGGAGACCTATTGGTAAAACACAAAGGAAAAAGCAAAATTACAGCGTTTTTAGCAGAGAGATGCTACAACAATCAGCAATTTTATCTCCATCCCTTTACCGTTAGGGATTTGTCCCTAGAGTTCATTTGCCATTTCCAGGTATCAGTCATGCTACTTGCTGGGATTTTCCTCATGAAGCTATATTCTTTACACCACAAGCTTTCAGATGCTGAATGCTAGGACGGTATGCAAGCGTGCTTTTTGAGAAGACATAACACTCATGGCCGCATGGTTCAATAAAGCAAACTCAGGAATCAAAACAAATAAGGAGACCATAATGGAAGCAAAAGTCTTGATACTGATCAATCAGGCCCCAAAAATCATCAAGGGTTAATGATAATACTAGAAGCAGCATTTCTGGCATAGACCTGTGTCTACTTTTATAGATCACGCTTGCTTTCACCTTTTCTAAAACTCCTATTCGGAAGCTTAACGTGCTAGCACTTGGACCTTTGAGTAACACAGACCAGTTCTATGCAAGAAATTTCCTGCAAATCATCATATGGTCAACCAGTGACCCTAACCATTAGGAACACTCTGGTGCCCCAAGGCCAGACACCCATACCATGTGTATACAAGTCTAGCTAATCTAGAGAAAGGGGAACACATCATTACTTAGAAACTGGATTATCCAAAACCAAAACCAACGTTTTCATATACAAGATGGAATGAAACCATACTTTGGAAGCCTAAACTGCTATGCTTCACTATCAAGATCAACCTGGCAGAAAGAGAGAAATGAGGAAACCAAAACGATACAGCGAGATTCCTATCTTTTCAAGTTAGAATGCACAAAAATGCGACATCTTTTTGCTTAAGTTTTATGTCGCACAACCTGCCCGAAGGAAATCCCAGTACTCATTTAGCTTGTGGTCTGATGGTGTGACGCGATCCCACCTTCCTGTGCAGAATATGGCATATGCATCAGCTGCATACCTGGCCAAAAAAAGAATATCAGTTTAGTTGACGCCAAATTTGAGAAACTCTTTTATACAAGTCAATGATCTACAGGGTTTGTGTACATTTTGGGTTTTCTACAGCTATGGTACAGCCAAAATCCTGAGAGTGAGAAAAATAACTTGTACCATAAGGTATGTCTGCACATGTGACACTGGCAAAATGTAGTGGAATACGTTTCAATTTTGACCATGTCATATAATTAAAAATCTGCCAGCCACTTTGACTTTTGATTGAAAGGTTATCAAGACAAGAATTACTAAAAATACAAACATTTACCATACCCTCATTAAGCAATTCTACCAGCAAAAACAAGAACATGTTACCATAGGCACTCACAAGGAAAGGCTAGAAAATGAAAACTATTTCCACCAACTGGGTATATAAATCAAACACCAGGACCCCTCATCTTGGGTCTCTGCTCGCAACTTCTTGCTGTCTAACCATTGACTCGAAAATCAGCACTTCTCAAATACAAAAACACCAATAACAAGAATGCACCTCTGAATTCAATTGCATATCCTTCTCTTATACGATTGAGTATTCATTTTATCAAGGTTTCATGAATCAAGACAAAAAATTTCAAGCTTTTCAATTCATTCATAGTTATTCAAGAATTGATTGAAGTCAGCAGTTACCACAAATAGAAGTCCCTTAGCTTTATTGTCCAGTCAAACTTAAGGGAAAACTACATAAGAAATCAAAAGGGGTTACAACTGTCATAGTTAATTGACTGCAACACATTAATTTGCCTGCTTCAGAAAAACACTGCTTGTTTCACTATCTTTTATGTGGTCTACCGTCCAGAAATATCATACCTTTAATTTTGATCCAAACAAATTGTCTGAAGCCTGGATAAAAGAGAGTCATCATATAAGGTTTGCAACTCTATCTCTGTTTGTATTTTGTGCAGGATTTTGGGAGTGGGGAACTACCAACTCTGTTGACACCAAAACTGGGCTACCCCTTTTTCCTTAATTTTTTCTTTTTAAGAAAAGTAAAATTTCAGCTGAAAGGTTTGACAAAAATGGGTGTCAATGTCAAACTTGGTAAAAATGCCTTCTTTTGTAAATTACCTATTATTCCAAGACAAAAAAAAAGTAATTGGTAACAACATGGTGCTTGTCAGTAAGGAAGATTAATTTCAGGAGACAAAAGGTACTTTTGCTTGTTTAACAATGTTAACATCATAGAAAGCACAAAAAAAAAAAGATTAGAGAGGGAGAGAAACAGGACAATCAAATGTGAACAAGATGCTTTCAAATGCAAATTATGCTGTTCAGATAAAAAAATTTAAGGCGAATAATCATGTTTACGCATTTCATTATTTCAGAACAATCAAAATCTACAATCACTACACATCCACATACCCTTGGTAACAGCATTTTGTTCCACTAACATGATTCAATAGTCTAAAACATCTTTTAATTTCTATTCTAGCATATAACACCTCCATAAAAAATTTACTTTAACGTAAGTACATAATTGGCAACCAATTACGCAAATTGATAGAACCACATATCAATCTAAAAAATGAGAAACCGTAAAATCTATTGAGAAACCATAAAATCTATGGAGCAAGATAAGTGGAATGAAGCACGTTCACCAAAAAGGCAAGAACCTTCAGTGAATCAGGTTATTCAAAAAGTTATCAACAGCTTCAAGCAATTTCTAACGGACAGACACCAAAAGATCAAGAACAGAGTGAGATGACTGTAGATTTGTGTCTTCATACACTTCCTGCATCCAGCCTCCCTCCCCCCCCCCCCCCGGGGCTCTCTCTCTCTCTTCCCTTCTAACTTCACCACAAAGATGTCAAATGACTAAGGAAAATTAAGTATTGGCTCTTATGACTGTTCACAAAAATGAAAATAGTTTCCACTAAAATAATGCAATTCGAAACTTAATGTGGATACTTCTACCATGCTTCCCTCTGCACTCACACAGAGTATATCAGAAAGTTGTTCTGGTGAGTGTTTCCATTTTATTCGGGCAAAAATACAGGATACCAATTCAAACTAGGTGTAAGTTCCCAATACTATTGACTCCAAGATTCTACCCTTAAATCTGTATTCTGTGCTAAATGAGCCGAATAGACAAGAAACTCTTAGGTGCAAATGATTTAGACATTTTAAAAATGCTTTATGTCCTCTATTATCTAATTAAATTGTCAACATACAGTTTTCCAATTTTTCTTCTTCCTTCTATATTTCCTATTAATCTAATACATTTCTGCAGTAGCATCCCTAAGCTAATCCATTCACATTCTCAATTCAGCCACTAGAGCATCATAGCTCCATCCTTTCAAATCAGACACTATCACCTATTCTACGTTAAACTGCATCTTAAACACAGAAGATTGTGCCAATCAAGGGATGAAGAAAGGGGAAGAGCCTGAGATGGTACTGAACAATAGTTCCTACCCAAAGGAAAAGTTGAATTTTCCCCCCTTTTTGGTTGCTAGAAAATGACAGTTGGATTTGTTGGCGAGCTTGTACTGACAGGGTAGAAGTCATGCAGAAGGCAGTGGAAGTCTCAAACCCTTTTAGCTCAGGAATTGTAAGTTGAAATGGAGAATACAATTCAAAAACTAGAGAAAAATAACTTATTAAAGAATGATAGTGAACTGAGAAAATTGCAATGAAAGAACTTGAGAAAATTTGGCAGCAATTCAGACTGACTTCCTCCCTCATCATTCATTCATCCAACTCCCATTTCTAACCAATGGTAACCAACAACTGTGCCTAACCGCAAATAATTGACTCAGTAACTAACTGTATCTAATTGACAGCTATGTAACTTAGTCTTGCTGAGTCAGCATTCGATTAACTGCCAACCAATTGCAATTCAAAAAAGTACAATTCAAGCATAGGATAAAACCATTTTAGCAAGCAACATCTAGGTTGAATGGTTCTGATGTGGTTTTGTGTAATGGATAAAGCTTGGTTGTAGCAGGATGGAGTAGCAATTATGGAGGTCGACAACAATGCAATGGAGGCACATGAGTCTAAAAGGGTGAATGCAGGAAGTTGGAAGGTGGGAGAACAGAAAGATCAAATGGTCATACATCTTCAGATATAGGTGGAGGAGTACAGGGTGCAAATATGTTTGGAGGAGTAATGTTACATCTTAAAGTGCAAACAGGGAAAAAGGTATAAGATTTGAAAATTATTTACTATTTAGTAAAATCAGTCTCATAAAAACACATCATTTGCATACTAAAAGATGCAAGAAGCAGCAGGCAGACGAAGCGTAATGAAAGGACAAGAAGAGGGAAGAGAGGCATTGAGCTTGACAACTCTTCATTTTAAAGGCCTGACCTCATTAAGCAACAGTATGTACCACATTGCCTAAAATGCAGAAAAGTTGTTTTGCAGGAAATCAACTTTGTTTAGACGATATATTCACTACAATCAGAAAGCTAAAAACTTGTGAGACATGGTTTCAATTCTGGTTCAGGGTAATCCAAAAACTGCACAGGGAGCCTTCTTAGGTATATAATCTAGTTAGATACAAAGGATTATGCAGAGAAATTATCAGGACCAAAAATGTTAAACTGTTTCAAATGTTCTGTAATTGCTAAAACATTTTCTATTTTGACAAGGGTAGGGAAGGTCGTGCAAGAAAGAGCCACAACACCACCCATGACAAAATGGATCTGACCCACGGACTAATCCACGTACAGGGTAGATATTGTATATTAATAGAGTAAGATAGAAAAGCTTTTACAACTGGTCCATGTTTTAAGGGGATACAGTACCACAAGTATTTGCAGAAAGACCAGAATAAAATTGGTTCTCCTCTGACCAAGTAGGATGACTTATAAATGGTCCTTAAAAGTAAATTTCCAACTATTAAATGCACAAGACTTGGGAGTAAGAATCATGATCACCAGCCAGTGGTACAAAGATTTGCTAGATTTCATAAACAACTTCAAAGGAAAGAAAAGACTACAAGAAGGAAGAAATTGAACTCGTAGACTAATAAAAAAATACAGAATGAATCAGACTCCAGCAGCACTTCCAGGAAAGCTTTTGAAATAGAAGTATTGCAAAATCTTCCAATAGAGGTGGCAAGAAAGGGGAATTGGTCAAAGTTCACATTCTGCATTTGCAGTACATGCTGGTGAAGAAATGGGTCAACAATGGTTCAGTAACATATTGCCTATAAATATCAAAAATTAGTTATAGTCTAAGTCTGGAGATTTCTAGCACAGCTTGCCCAGTCTGGTTCCTTGTAATTGAATTTGGCTATACTCTTTAGAATCAATTAAACCCTTAATAATTCCAGAAATCAAATATGTTAAGCCACTAGATGTTTCATAGTAGTGCTGTTCAAATGTCATGCCACTCTAGAAGGAAACAAGAAACACCATCAAAGGAGTTTACTATGACATACTTTGAGAGTGCCAACACAAAATTTCTAGATGCAAGGATTAAGTTGTTTTCATCTTTCCCAATAGGTTCTTTTTACGTGTTTCAAGTAATAGCTTCCATTGCTTGCCAGGAATTCTGCTAATTTAATTTTCGAGGAGGAGTTTCTGTGTTTTATCATCAATACTAATTTAATGACTAAAAAAGATAAAGCGCAAATTTTGTTTCAAGTACTAGCTTCTATTGCTTGTCAAGAATTCTGCCATGTTAATTTTCAAGGAGGAGTTTGTGCGTTTCATCATCAATATTAATTTAACAACTAAAAACAGTGCAGCGCAAATTTGCAAGTTGATATAATCAATTAGTTAGATTTTCAAGTTCTTTTCTGGAGTATACAGTTTTCTTTTAGGGATAATTTTAGAAACCTCCCCTGAGGTTTTTGACAATTGCAGAGATCTCCCCTCAAGTTTATTAAATTACACCTGCCTCCCTTACTTTTACTGTTCATATAATAATATAAACCCAAAAGGCTATATTTTTTCTCAAAAATCCAAAACTACCCTTTCTGTACAAAAACAAAAAATATTTTGACAATTGCCTTCTTCCATGTTTCCGCCAAAGCCACTATACTAACAAACCAGCCTAGCAAACACTCTAATGCCAAATTCTAAACCTTCATCATCATAGTCATAAAATTGCTCCTCCCAAAGCATGCATCCAACCTTGAAGGTTTGTTCCATCCTTCAGATATATTCTCACCATATGGTTCCATGGAACGGCCAAGCTTACAATCAACTGCTCTTATGTTTGCTTAATCTTCAACATAGGATGCCATGTTTTGATTCCATACAAGTGGCTCTACTCCTACTACATGAGCCACATTATGGCCTCGAAGAAAATCCTCAGGGGAGATTTAGGCATTCATGGGATTAATCAAGTTTAAGAGAAGGAAAGGCATCATTATGACTATAGACATATTAAAGAAATTCATTTTGTCGAAAACCAAAATTCTATTCACGACTAATCACACCCCAAATTTCAAATCCAATGGCCACACCATCTCAAAACAAAATAATCTAGAATACCACCAAATCTCCAAACATGTTAACATCTTAAATATGGAGAAGAAGCTCTACTTCCAAAGTGAAACCACAACCAACAATTGCCATGCATAAAAAGAAATCCAAATGCAGTTATTAACATCTTAAAAAAGTTTTCTGGATGGATGATAGACAAATTAGCAAATTTACCAAATTCTGTCCCTCTTGAGCCTCTTCATCTCCTTTTAGTTTGAGTATGAAATCGGGTTTTACTTTAATCACCAAATCTGATCGCTCAACTAAACTTGTGATTTGGCAATTCCAAAGGGAAGACATGAGAAATAAGAATATATGGTAGAGCTTGGAGAGATCATTTGTGATCTGATTGGCAATGGTTGGTGGGAATTTGAGAGCGAGTTATAGAAGGAAGGGGCTGATGGATGAGAACGTAGTGACAGTAAGAGAGAAAATCATCATCAGCTGTAACTTGTAAACAAGATAGCCGAAGAGGTAGAGTTTCTTTTTCTTTTTCCTTTTCTTAATCTCATTTCATTGTATTATGAATTATCTATTAAGTGAAGGTCATTATTGTCCTTTTAGTGTGACAAGAGAGGTCAGTGTAATTTGTAAAACCCGAGGGGAGCTGTGTGAAATTGTCATAAACCTTAGAGGAGGTTTGTGAAATTATCCCTTTTCTGTAAACTATTTACCTGATAAACTAGGTAGTAGAATAAATAGAACCAGATAGCAGCCCAAACAAAAAGAAAGCCGAAATTTACAGAGTATACAAGGTGGAATGAAGCACCACCATGAAAAAGACAAGAAACTTCAAAAGATCTGGTTATTCAAGAATATATCAACAGCTTCTAATCTGTACAAAAATGAGCCAAACATTCTAGAAGCTCCTTAAAACCAATGATTTAGAGATGCTAAAATATACTATTCGTCTCAATTTTTCTTGGTTTTTTAATTCCTTTCTAGTTTTCATAGTATTCTAATCCATTTATACAATATCATCTCTGAAGATTGTAAAATTTAAATTTTGAAATTAATCACTAGTATCGGTAAGAAGCATCACGATTCCATGATTCCCAATCAGACAATAACACCTATTCTACATTATACTGCAGCATAGCACAAAGAATATGCCAATCAAGGACTATGGAAAACAGGTAAGGTTGACATGACAGTGGGCAATAATTTCTGGCCAGGGAGGAGTTGGATTTTTTTCTCTCCTCTATGCATGTGGGGATTCTAAAAAGGAGGCGTTAGATTTGCTAGTGAGATGCAGCGACTTGTAATAAAAGGGTGGAGGCAGGTGCAAGGGGCTAGTAGAGTGGTGATCGGGGTTTGGCTTGGTGGAAAATGTAGCTTAGTAGAGTGGAGTGACAGGAATGGGAATTGACAACTGGGATATGGAGACGCATCATAGGGAGTCAAAATGTGGGAATGCAGGGAGCTGGGAGATTGAGCAACAGAAAAAAAAAAATCAAATATTCAAATATATTCAGACATGGGGAGGCAGGTGCAAATATTTTTGGAGTAATCCGACATGTTACAATGAAAACAAGTAAAAAGGCAAAAAACTAGAAGCATATTTACTATTTAGTAAAATCAGTCTCATAAAAGAATGTCAAATCCCAGGTTCATGTTTTTCCTCACACTACCGTTCTCCACATGCATGATTACCATCCTCCCTTTCAACAATAAGGAAAAGTTATGCTTGATTGTGCTTATACCTATAGAGGTTCCTTTTCTGGAAGATCCATAATAATGAGAAAGGCCGGTCACGTCAGAGACATCAATCAGATTCAAGGATAACACCCTCTTTTTTAGCTGTAGCAAATGAAGAAAGCATTGACCCCAGAAGAAGCAGGAGGCAGCAGAAGAAGTTGTACAAGAGCAAATTGAAAGAGGACACAGCAGACAAGAAGATAGAGAGAAGCAGAAGTAGGAACACATAATGTCCATTTCTTTATCCTTTGAATCTCCATTTTGAAAAAATAAATATAAACTTTTGCATCTACATTTTTAGTTGGGAGAGTATGAGCGGCTAAAAGTTACAGAGCTCCAGCTATTAAACATTTAAGTTAATTTTTTACAAGAAAAAATAAAGGACTAAAGGATCTAAACATTAGCATTCATGTCTACTTGTTAGCGTTCCAAATTACAATCATTTGCTTCCTGAAGGTATTCAGGTAGTACACTATTTGCAAAAACTTCCAGTATCTATCCATAACCGTCACCATTATATGTTGTCACAATTGACCCCCTTTGGATATACATTTACCAGCATCAATGTAAGGTAATGCCACAGTTGAATTACCCACCTGCCAAAATTTGGCTCTGGATTGCTCCAAAAGCAATGTGCCATTAACTGTGGTGAACTATCACAAAAATAAGAAGAGGACATGCTAATGTAAATAAAACTATTTTCCTCTGTTATTAGAGAGAGAGACAGAGAAGGCCATGAAAGAAACAAGTTCGTAATTGAGATTTCAAATTTGTTTGAAAAGTTAAAAAGCAATCAATGAACTTGCAGAAATAAAAGGTTGAGGAAATTACTTTGAAACCTTGAATATCTAGATTATAATTGTTACAGCACGCTGTAACACACTCCATGAGAAAAAAGGCATTGAAAGGGCTTAGAAAACTCTACAATAACATGCCAAATTTTCCCTTTCGCCTTCTAGGATGTCAATTACAAAATCAGAAATTATATGCCGAGCTTTATGCTTGCACTAAATATCAAACTCAGATACATGGAGAAAGGCTCCAATACATCTTCATGAGCAGTTGAATTGCTTCCAATTGGATTAAAAAGGCAAATTTACATTATCAATGTAAGAGGGTTTGCAAACTTACTTTCCTATACCATGCAGTTGTGTCACATGAGTCCAACTTTCTCCAAGATATTCCGCAGAGAAACGCTTAATCATCACTGCCCTCTTCCTATGCAAGCCTAAAGGTTGTATAATCTTTTCTATGTCCTCCGCAGAAATATGGCTTGCACTTTGAGCAGTTGGACACAGGGTGAAAAGCTCATCTATGACTCTTCTAACCTGCATGGAATTTTACCAAATATTAGACATATGTGGCATACGACCTTTTCAACAACAAATTCTCTCCACATCATTCATACAAAGTGCACTAGTACTTGGAATACTAGCTCTTAATTCTGAAACAACAGTGTATTAAGCATAAATTATAGACTAGGAATAAAACACATCGACTACTGCAAAACAGAATATGTTATCAGGAAAAAAATCCCACTCCCTTTTCCTTCTGAAATCTTGGCAAAAATTTAAACTACATTCCTCCAATAGAATTTTAGGGGACACAAAGAAAAACGATGGTTTATCATTTAACAGTTTGGAAAGTGGAAAATGAATTTCGGAGGGTTCTGTCAGAGAATGATCCTCCCTTCTTCAGCCCATTTTAAGGAACTGGAAATTCAATTGCTAAAAATATAAACCAAATGAAGGCCTATTCCCTACCTCAAAAAAGTTAGAACAGGAAAGAAGCAGATATGACATGAGTATCATCTCTTCTTGGCATTAGCATGCTTCCTTCAGTAGAAAGGGTACTTTAAGGAGCTTCTCTCCAATTAAACAAATAGGTTTTAGTTTCCCAATGATGTATTGCTGCTCAAGAGCCAGATACAACTCAAATACCTTTCCTTAGTGGCATCTGCTTCTGTCCTTGAGGAGTAGTTGTAACTTCAGAAACTTTGTTCCATTAATCGCATTAAGTTACACATCCTCCCAACTCAATAAAAGCTCATAAATTGCAAATTGTACAGTGGATTCTCCCTGCAAGTTTCAATCTCTTTGTATTTTGTCCAAAAGGAAAGAAAAAAAAAACAACTTTTCTGGGACAGTCCCTATTAGCTATTGTGTTTTAGAAACATAAAGGATGCATGACGATCTGCAACCCCTAAATGGTCTTAATTAAATGCTAATATGTCTTAATAATTCCCTCAATTTCAATGATATGAACAGTATTGATCTGAATTGTTGGAATCAGCCAAATCAGGGAAAAGTAGAGATACGCATGGCAGCAGGCATGAAATTCTGTTAAGCAAAAGAAATTTGTTGACTAGTTTGGTGACAATTGTCAGGAAAATCTAACTATTGTGCAGAATGTATAGTTTCCCTGGAGCAACGAGAAGTATGTGGAAAGTTTTATTCTATGTCCACACAGACCTGGTCAAAGAAACGATACAGATTAATAAAGTTCACCAGAATTAAGAAAAAGCATGTTCCAGAATAAGCATATTTCTCCTTATCTCATGCAGAGGAAGTGTCAAATGACCACAAGACGAAACTAAACAATTCTGCTTAATGAAGTGGGTAAACCAATTAGAAAAGATTCAATTCTAACAGACATGTCTGGACTCAAGTCGAAGCAAGAAACAGGAGTCAGTTAATAACCTGTAAACCTGTTGTGCAATTGAGAAGTATACAAATAACCAATACCCTCCAAGGATCATGAGCATGATTTTCCTGGAGTAGATTGAAAGGGGATCGTGGTGGCTTCCATGAGTTTTCCAAAGTCTTTCGTTGGTAAGCCTCATCTCGTTTCTGGGCATGAGAAAAAGTACGCTTTTTATCACGTTTACTTCGTTTTGGCAGAACTATGACTTCCACTGCATCTTCCCCCTTTGCCACCTCTCCATTATCTGTAGACTTAAAAAAGTAAGGAGAAACAACTCGAATTTCTTTCCTTGCTTTCTTTTGACCCTTTACACCACGTTTTCCCACCCCAGATGCAATCTCACCATTTCTATTTACCAAATTCTTCTCCCCCAGCCGTGCCACTACTTCTTTTTTTGCTTTCTTCCGACCAACCTCTTGGCAACTTTTTCTTTTCTTTGGTCCAATACCACCATTATTTCCCGATCCATTTTCCAAATTCTTCTCCTCCCCCTGTGCCACTACTTCCTCACCCATAGACTTATCCACAGACTTGACAAAGTAAGGAGAAACAACTCGAATTTCTTTGCTCTCTTCCTTTTGGCCACCCTTTTCATTACTTTTTCTCTTCTGTGATGCAATCCCAACAATTTCTTTCTCATTCTTCAAACTCTCATCCCCTTGTTTCATGATCTTCTCAAAACAAGGCTGGCGAATTTGCCCACGTGAAGCATTTCTTTCAACTTTACTGCCCTTATAAGCAAACTGTGACAATAAATTATCTAGTGCTTTGTTCATCGACTTACCTGGAACAGTAACCTCACTTCTGATACCAGACTCCATTGTCTCGGCAATACTGCTGCAATTCCTCTTTTCTTCCAGTCTCTTCTCATCACAAAAAAACCCAATTGGCCTCAAACAATTACTCAAATACTCCTGTTTCATCTCCTTCCCCTCTCCATCTCCAACCCTACCATCAACCAATGAATCCCAACCATTTTTCTCCAAAGTACTACCAATAATATTGCCTACTTTCACACCTAAATTATGCTCACCTTCCACCCTCTTTTCCACAGCATTAGCCCTGCATTTTTGTCTCCTCTCTTTTTTCTTTTCCCCAAAATTAACACCTAAAATCTCACCATTTCCACTTACCAAATTCTTCTCCTCCCCCTGTGCCACTGCTTCCCTATCTGCAGACTTGAGAAAGTAAGGAGAAACAACTCGAACTTCCTTTTTTGCTTTCTTCCGACCACCCTCTTCGCAACTTTTTCTTTTCCTTGATGCAATCCCACCGTTATTTCCAGATTCATTTTCCAAATTCTTCTCCTTCCCCAACAACACTACTTCCTTATCCACAGACTTGACAAAGTAAGGAGACACAACTCGAATTTCTTTGTTCGCTTTCTTTCGACCAACTTTTTCACCGCTTTTTCTCTTCCCTGATGCAATCCCAACCATTTCTGTCCCATTCTTCAAATGACCCTGTTCCCTCTCCAATTTCTCATCCCTCCGTTTCATGATTTTTTCAGCACAAGGCCGACGAATTTGCCAACAGGAAGCACTGCTTGCAACTTTACTGCCCTTATAAACAAACTTATCTAGTGCAGTGTTCATCGAAACCACCGAATCACCCGGAACATTATCCTGACTTCTGATACCGGACTCCATTTTCTCGCCAACACTGCTGCAGTTCCTCTTTTCTTCCACGCTCTTCTCGTCACAGAAAAGCCCAATTGGCCTCGAAAAACTTCTCGAATCCTCCTGTTTCTTCTCCTTTCCCTCTCCATCTCCAACCCCATCATCAACCGATGATACCCATCCATTTTCCTCCAAATTACTACCAATAATATTACCCACTTCCACACCTAAATTATTCTCACCTTCCACCCTCTTTTCCACATCATCATCTCTACATTTTTTGCTACTCTTTTTTTTGTTTTCCCCAAAATTAACACCTAAACATCCACTACCCAGATTTTCCTTTAAATTAACCCCAAACCCACCATCAAAAGAACTCTTCTTCCTATTTTTCTTCCTCTTTTTCTCCTTATTTTCATCATCATGATCTTCATCATTACCATCAAAGGAGAGATTGGCTTTTAGCTTCATCTTTTTTTCACCTTCAGCAGGACTCTTCTTGGTTCCAAAAGGGTTTCATAGGAAAACAAACAAACAACAAAATAAAAAGTGACTTCTTTGTGGCGGGTCACTAGAAGGTGCTGGTATTTTACCGCTTTGTGACCCCAAGCAGCCGGGAAATTGTGCGGGGCTGTTTCCATAACGAAAATTATACATGTTTAGTCCCTCATATTTTGACGAATATGGGCTCTGTTTGGATTATCTGTTTTTTGAGTTGTTTTTCAAAAACAGCACGGTAGCATTTCATTTTTGAAATACAAGTCCGTTTGGATTAGTTATTTTTGGGGTTATTTTTCAAAAACTATATGAAAAACTTTTATTGTAGATGTTTTTTGGATTATTTTTAGGAGTATTTTTAAAACATATTTTTAAGTATTTTTATAATTTATAATTTATAATTTTTATATTTTTATATTTATATACATTTATGCATTTATAATACATTTATAAATATTTATAAATAAATATATTTATATATAAATATATAAATGTATTATATATATAATACATAATATAAATATATTTATATATGTATATTATTATAAATGTATAAATTATAAATGAATATTATATAAATGTATAAATTATAAATTATAATTTTTATATTTTTATATTTTTATATAAATATACATTTATGCATTTATAATACATTTATAAATAAATATATTTATATATTTATATAAAAATATATAAATGCATTATATATGTATTATATTATATATAATACATAATATAAATATATTTATAAATGTATAAGTGTATATTATTATAAATGTATAAATTATAAATGAATATTAGATAAATTATAAATTAATAAATTATAAATATATATTAATATTATGTATAAATGTATTAATATAATTAATATAAATGTATAAATGTATTAATATTATGTATAAATGTAAAATTAATATTATGTATATTAATATAAATGTATAAATGTATTATATTATATATAATACATAATAGAAATATATATTATAAATATACATTAATATATATTATGTATAAATGTACATTTATATAAATGTTAATATATATTATATATTATATATTATATTATATATAATTTATATAATATTTAATATTTATTGTCGCGCCCCATTTTTTGAAAAGTAAATAATGAGTTTGGAAAGATGGATTTTTTATTTGAAAAATGAATTTTTGAAAAACATGGGTCTAAATGAGACTTAAAAATGCGACGATTTGACCCAAAATAATAGTTTAAAAAGGGTTTTTGATTAGAAAAATCGGAGTCGCCACTTGATATAGAGTTAAGGTGTACCAAGTCACCAAAAAAATGAATTTTAAAGAAAAAAGTAGAAAACCATTTTTAAACGACTCCAAGTCTACGAAAGTCAGAGAAAAAGATTCGGGAGTCACATTTGAAGAAAGGGAAGGCAAGGATAAGAATCCAAGGCACCCTTTCAACCTAGCCAAGGCTAGTTGCGCGATTTAGTCAAGGATTTTCTTATTTTAACCAAAAGATTTATCACATTCGGATGTACTATATGAATGCAAACCCTAGACCTAAGAGGGTATCGAGGGGTCAAAATATCTCTCCGAATTTTAATTGACGTAAATCGCATTACTTGCGATGCCCAAAGTATTATTTCGAAGAAGTCACGAGTTGTGCAAAAATATGAGACTCAAAGAGAAAAGGAATAAAATAATTATACAAATATACATGTCTTAAAGGGGTGCATCATGTCGGGTACGGGGGACTAATGTTCGTGGCTCAATTTTCCCTTTTATAGAGGGAATACGAGCGTGCTAAGGCTAGAAAGCCAAACTCGTCCATATCCCATATTCAAGGGGTTATCCCTAATCTAATCAAGCAAATGTATTATCCTAATTCTAATTCTTAAATGAAATGCAAATCTAATGTTATGTATCACACATAGGGGGGAAGGAATATACATATAAGGAAAATTGGGGATAAGGGCTATACGTATAAGGGGAATATCATACAAAAATGATAAAAGACCCTAGAAAGTGAAAAATATGCATGAGATGAGGTGATTTTATCATACAATCATGACCTAACGCGTGAAGGGCTCCTAAGGGTCTAGCGTTGGACTAACCCATGTCTACAATTTTCCACTAGCATTGGACTAGTGAGAAAAGTCGGAACAAAAAGCCACAACTAGCGTCGGACTAGTGTGGATTCGAGAAATTGACCACAACTAGCATTGGACTAGTGTGGTGACGTCACACATCGGTTACAATCAAATAGATCATGTAAAACCTAATAAAAGCATGTAAACACATAAATCACATAATGCACATAACACATAAGCATGATATCTAGATGCAAGACCCTAAAAAAGCGGTAACACCTAGCACATAGACATGCAAAACACACATAAGACAAATAAAGCAAATAAAGCCCTAACTATTACATTCGGGGGGGAAGCTTACTACAATCTAAGAGGGGAAATAAGAAGGAATAAAACAATTAAATCCCTAACTATTACAATTTTGGCATTCGAGTGCCTCTCAAATGATAAAATTGAACTAAAATTAAAGCAAAACTAAGCAACTAAAGAAATAAATAAAGTGAAAATGAAATAAACACTTAAAGTCATGCAATTACACACATAAGACACATATACGCACGTAGGGTCAAATAAAGTCAAAAATAAAGGATAAGGTGTACCTTCCTTGAGCTGGAGCTCTAATGGTGTGAAATGACTTATTTACCCTCCAAAAATAAAGAAAAGGTCAAGGCACCAATTTAATTTGAGACAATTAAAGGAAATATGCAAATACAAACTCACTTGATCATAAAGCTCTTAAAATCATGAATTAAGTGCAACTTAAACAAAGCATGGTAGTTAATTGAAGCAAACAAGCAATAAAAAGTTGTAAAATTAGAGCTGCCAAGGACCAAATTGAGGAAATTATTCAATTGGTTGGGTCATAGTGGAACAAGGGGAGACTTGGGGGGGCCAAACTGCAATTTTGGAAATTCTTTTCATGCAAAGCATGCAACACTACGAAATGTTTCTGCAACAAGAACGTTGGAGCATCTGATGAAGGCTTTCTGCAATTTCAGCCGCGGCTTTCTTTTCATTTCAAACAATCAACATCTCAATGCTTCAAACAACAACACAATTACTAAGCATTCATCTCACTTTTCACCATGAAATCCTTAAACTTAAGTACCGGAAATTCACACAAAGGGAGCATGCAAGCATCAATAGCAAAACTCTGCAATTTTTCAGTTATGATTAAATATACTCAATGTGTTCATCAGACATGATTCTCTCATCCTAACACGGCCAGATTCTCAACCGAATAGCAAAGCTATGATCTCCAACATCAAACATGAACATTAGATAATGAATCATGCGGCAAAAAACCAACCAATGGGCTGTTCTTGGAAAAAAAAAACAGCAAAACATAAGAAAACATTGAGCTTTTCTTCCAATTCCTCGGGTTTTCAGTGCAAATTTCTTCTTGCTAAACACAACTACATTCTCAATTAACATCAAAGCTTTGGTTTTACGCGGCAAAAATCATAGAAATTCAATGAGCAAATACTAGAATCTTTTGCAACAAAGTTCCGCAATCTTCTGGGTTTCATTTCAGCCAACGCATGAAACAAATTATCACACCAAACAAGATCATGTACTTCATGCGTTTTACTTTCATACTCCAACACATCAAGATTCATCAACCAAACAAAGAATATTCAGCAAGAAAATGTCTCAAAAATCATATAACAGAGGGACGACGCAAGCCTATCAAGCTGAAACAGATTTTCTTTTCAGAGTTTCATGTCCATTAGATCTGAATTTTTATGAAAGTTGGGTAAAAAAAACTAATGAGGGGAAAGACAAGAGTTACCTGAGAACGCCGGCAATGTTAAACGCAGGTCAGATGGAGAAGGAACCCAACTGTTCTGGGAAGACGCCGCCCAAGAATTTGCGTCGAGGAAGATTTCACCACTGACGAAGTCGATACTTAGCGCCTCAATTCCACCGGCCTGGGTCTACCTTCTCCTTGCGATTTGTGAACAAAGTTTCTTATACTCTTGCAGCGGAAGGTGCAGAAATCACAAGTACCTTCAAAAGGTAAGAATCAAAGTCCAACTTTGGCCTAGAACTAGGCTTGCTCGCCAGCCCGATAAAAAATTTTCAGCAGTTTCTCCAATCTTCTCTAGCTCTCTTTTCTGGCTTTCTTTTTGCTTGTTGCTCGCAACTACTCTTTTCCTCTTTTGGTTCCCCAGATTTTCCCCATCCCAAGCTCTCTCCTTTCAATCTTCTTTTCTTGTTCAGTTTTTTCTTTTCAGCTCCCGGCTTTCCTCGCTTGGTTTCTCCCTATCGAGTTCTCTCTCTCAGTTTGTTCTTCGCTGAATTTGGCGTCACCTCTCGCTCAATCTCTATCAAACTCCGCCGCCTCTCTCCATGCTTTCTCTACTTCTCCTAAAACTTCCCTTGCTCTTTTCTTTTCCCTCCAAACCCTAGCCGTCACTCCAGTCCTCTTCATCAGACTTCGCTCCCCCTTCACTGGTTTTCTGCCTGCTACCCTTTTCAATCACCTCCCCGAAGCTTTCATGCCCGTAACCCTATCTCTCTAGTTCTCTCCTTCTCTTCCCTTTTCTTGCCCGTTTGTTTTTTCTTTTCCCTCTTGCTTCTGATCTCTCTACCCAGCCGCCACCCCAGAATCCTCTCCCTTCAGATTTTTCAGCCGTCAGTCCTCTCTCTCCTTCCCTTCTCTCTTTCCTTTTTACGGCTTTCTTATCAGCATTCCACATCCCCAGAACCTAGCATCAATGGTCCTGGTTTTTTCTGTATTTTTCTGGTATTTGGGAACCGTTTGATGGCTTCCCCCTTCCAGAAGCTCCTTGATCCAATCTTAATAGATGAGGTGTCTTGTACTAGCTTAAAAGGAAACAAATTCCATGAGAAAACTTCACCAAAAATGCCAGCTTGCCCATCTGGTACCGTGTCTGGTTCACGGTTACAGAAGAATAGCGCACATGCTCAGCATGCGCGCATGAACCTTTTCTTTCCTTCTTTTTTTTTCTTTTTCAATCACTTAATTAAACAACAATAATACAAAAATAACAATTTAAACAAACTTAAATAAAATGTACAAAATTAGTAACAAAAGATAAAACAAAAAGCTAAAATTTTTCCTGTGTTGGATTAATGATTTTCCCTCTCTTTTTCAGATTAATAAATAGTAAAAAGGAAATAAAACATATTTTTATGAATAATTTTCTCTTTTTTTACAATAAAAAACAAATAGCTAAAAGGGTGAAAACGAATACAAAATAAAACTAAAATAAAAATAATAGACAATAATAATCTAAAAATACTAAAAGTCTAAAACTAAAATCATGAAATTAACAAATAAAAAAAATAGATAAGAATTATTACTAAAACAACAAAAAAATAAAATTAGGATAAAAAAGTACTTAAAAATTTGGTGTCTACATTTATATAAATATATTATAAATATATAAAAATATTTATAATATGTATAAATACATATATAAATATATAATATATAAATGTTTAATATATATAATATACATTAATATTAATTATAAATATTATAATATTATAAATATGGTGTTTATATAATATTTCAATTTGTAATATTTATTATATATTTCATTATATAAATATTTATATAATATATAATTTATAAATATATAATATATAGTTTTCATTTTGTATAATATACATAATATTGTATATATATAATATAATATACATAATATACATTTATACATTATTACATATTATATATATTATATATTATAGATAACATTATTATACACAATAATGTACGTAATAATATTATACATTAATAATTTATATATTATAATATAATGTACATAATATATTATGTATAAATATTTATACATTTATGTATACAATATTACATATTATGTATATTATATTATGTATATTATATTATATTATGTATAATATTAATGTATATAAATTTTATATAATATATAATATATAAATATATAATTTTCAATTTGTATATTTCAATTTATATTAATATAATATATATATCGTATACATAATTGAAATATACATATGGAGTTGTTTTTGATATAATGTTTGGATATGGTGTTTTTGGAGTTGTTTTGGAAATACAAAATTACTATAGCATTTGGAATGTGAAAAACAGTTTTTCAAAAACAGAGGGAAAAACAAGGAATCCAAACGGACCTGCTTTTTGGTCTGGCACTTTTAAGATAAAATAGATTAATGGACTATAGGAACAATAGTAGGAGTTTTTTCTCTCTCCACATGAGAGTTCTTTGCTCCTCAGTGTAGGAGCCAAAACTTTTCAAAAACCTTTCAAAAAATTTTCAAGATCCAAATTTTGACTCCTTCTCAAAATCATAGCAATCAAAGGAGAGGTTCCTTTAGAAAAGTATTCCTATTTTCATTAGCTACGACTTAGCACCTAGCAACTTTATTGCTGGAGTTAATTTGTCTTGGAGAACTTTCGTCTCTCATCTTTAATGCAGATATAGAAGGGAGGAGAAAGAGAGCATGCAAGTGTACTGTGACGACCCCACCTCCCCCTAAGGCGTACCAAAGGGTTCGGCGGACCGCCTGCCCAGCTCTCGCCAGGACTCACTCACTAACTCAACCGAGTCATGTACACACATCCATGAACCATAATTAACATTCACAATTCAAGCTTATAATTTACATTGATAGAAAACGGGGTACAAAGTCTTAATACACCAAACTAGCTCAAAACGTATACAATCCAAGTACATCATGTTCCATTCGAGGAATAGCGCGAGTACAAGACCAAAAAGTCAAAAGTCAAAACAAAAGGCTACGCTAGCTTTTACAAGTCTCGCGTGTCACTCGTATCCCTGTAAGGAAAACAAATAGCGTGGTATGAGCTAAAAGCCCAGTGAGGTTCCAAATAGCAAATTGACCATATTTTTTTTTTAGTACAAGTTTCGATATAGCAAAGTAACGAGCATGAAGAGTTCATAAATGTGAACAATAACACGTCAAGTAGCAATCTCAAAATGAGCGAGTGTAGAAGTTTTTCACAAGCAACAATAATCCAATAAGCAATAATCACTCCAAAGTATAAGGATACGGATGACTCTCAGGAGCCAAATTCCCATTTCATTACCAGAAGCTTGATCACGTAGTAGTTGACACTCCGTCAACTTTCAAGTAAGTAACCAATCCAGTAGAACACCACTTACACGACTCTCCGTCCACCATTCACACCCCCTACTGGGCCCAAAATCCTCAATAAACATGGGTGGTAATACTCGAGTATACCGTTAGTCGAGGAGATAACACTCCACTCGACATTACAAGTGACCCAGGGTTTGTTATCTAATCGACCAGGCCCTTGCCGGCTCGACTCGAGTAACTCGCCACAGGGTTTCCGGAATTCCAGGAAGTGCGCACATCATGAACGAGTATATCAAGTCAATTGCAATCAATAAACAAGTATATCACGTAAGGGCAAGTGCGATAAAGTACACTCTTGCCCTATCAATTCACGTATATACCATGTACTCATATTGGTCATGTATCAAGTTCAAGTATCAAGTTCAATTCAGTATTTGAAAGCACTCACCAAAAGATATAGTGCCTTTATTGATCACTTTCAGGGTATACTCCGGGTTCGGAGTCCAAATCTGCGATAAAACTCAGTTTGAGAACTTTGAAATATGACTAAGATTCGAAACTTAGACGTTTTATTCAATCAAAATCAAGAAACTGGAATTCACTTGGAGAGTAGTCGTGAAATAGTTGCTCGCTCTTCAAACTGAAAAATTTGATAACATTTTTGCTTGAAGATGACTCTTGAGTCAAAAGTGCAAATAAAACGGTTTCGTAGTGATTCATATCGTTTTCCTAAGGGTACAAGTTCGGTCAAGTCCTAACATATAACCCTTGATAAACAAATGACAAAGGTCCTCGATAGTTCAAGGAATAATCACTTAACCTTCACTCAAGTCACAAAGAGAGTTTTCTAGACCTCGAGTAAAAATTCGGGCAGCATGCCCTTTGTGTTTACCTAATTTCCAGCCATTTAGGCTTCATTATTTTTCTTCAACAACCACCCAACATTACACATAAAACAATTCAAGCCAAGAGCCATTCCACAGGCTCACAATATCATAATAACAAGAATCGTATTAAGTACAAATGCAGAAACGCAATTTAGTTCAAGACAGATTTGACGTACCAATGCGGAAATAACATATCCAAGGCTACGCTTATCGGATTAAGACGAAACCTGTGCCATTTCGAAGCTAAGACACAGAACTACAACATTCATGAAGGTCACTTAGTCCATTTCCTAATGTAACTTAGTCAAAATCTCAGATTACTAAACCAGAAACCAATTCACCGGCTGTTTGAACGCAGAACACTGCAATGGACATAACTCAGTGTACACAAGTCCGAATCAGGTTTTCTTTGAGGAATTTTAAAGCTACTTCAGAACACTACAACTTTTATGTTTTGGCCCAGAGCTAAATCAGAATGGATCCTGGTAAAAAATCGTGATAAACTGGACTGAACTGAAGAATCGGACTGCTGGGAAATTCTTAAAACAGTAGGGGTATTTTGGACTTTTCACGTCCTACGTTGCTCCGATTGAGCTGAAATTTTACAGGCACTTATAAAACACCATTCTCTACAACTTTCCTTCTTTGACGAAAGGCCAATTCGGCCTCTAACATATAGGTACAATTTCGGACAGAATGCTTGGGAAATTTTCCAGAAATCTGGAATTTTTAGCTCTAAGTGTAATTTCCTCAAATTTCTGGTTCTAATCACCACTAAACAACCTTATATAACTTTAATTGCAACATTCATGCATCATACATTAACTTGAGCAGAAAATCAGAAACCCTAGTTCATCAACTAAATTGGGGAAAAACTACTACACATGCTAGCATCCATGAATCTACCACCAATCAAGCTACTAAGCTTACTTTAACCATGATTGAAAGAAAAAGTTAGAGAGATATCATCCTCTTACCTTGATTAGAAGTCCCTAAGAGCAGCCCCAAGCTTTCTCTTCCCAAATTTCCACCACCAATCACTAGATAATCACTCAAGAGTAGGTTTAATCGGTTTACTTTGTTGATTTTCTCACTAAGTTGTTGGATTTGAAGGTGAAATGAAGAAATCTTCCTTGGTGTTTTCTCCAAGCTAAGTTCGGCCAGCACCAGCAGAAATGAGGAAGAAATGGCTAAGTCTTGAGGTTATATGGATGGTAATGGTCTTGGGTAAGAAGCCATGAGGTGGTGACACTTGTCACCACCACCACCCTTTCTTTTTCTCTTTCTTTCTTGCCTTTCTTAGCCACCAATTTTCGGTCAACATGCTGCCAAGAGAGAAGATATTATGTGCAAAAGTCAACAACTTGTTGGGTAAGAAAAAATGGTGGTCAAGCGGTGCGTTCAATCGGTAATGCGCGGGACCCGCCGGTTCGCGCCGTTTTTCTTAAAACTCACGTACTAGGGTTTTTACCTCCCATTCACTAACCTTATATCATTGCTACTACTCACATTTTATTTCTCACTTAAGAGTCACTTTTAATCATCAAATTGATCCTTGGCCAGTACCGAAAATTCATCCGGTGGAAAAATCGCAAAAACCCTAATTTTGCTCAAAACTTGAAACCAAAGCGTAAAACCTTATTTTCTAGGTTTATTTACACTTAGTGTGATATAATGAGGTAGGGGCCTTAATAAATAATAATTTTCAAATAAAAGGCATTTTTGAAGAAAAATGTAGGAAATTTGCGGGTCCTCACATGTACTGCCAAGACATAAGATTTTTCTTGCCTTATCTCTCATATTTACTCTGATATTTCTTTCTTTCTTAAATTTCATGGTTTTTGGTAGTCTTCTTAACTCTGTCGTAGCATATTTCAATGTTTTCCCTCTGTTTTTTGGTCAAAATCAATGCCTAATTTTTTAACACTTCAGATATTATTTCTGTTCATCTATTCAAGTGTTGTTGAGATGCTTGAACTTGGGGCTTTTTCTCTGACTCTTCCGCAAGCTAAACATAGATATGCATTCATCTGAGTTTGGTTGATAGTGCAGGGAACACATTAGTAAACCTCCATTGCAAAATCCCTGACAAGAGCTTTCCAAAAGTTTGACTTAGGGGCAAAAGAGACAGAATGGGTTGATATGAGCTGGGGAGATGTGGCAGCTAGCAGAGAGGAATGTAGACTCAGTTTAGTTGGCAGGATCATTGGAGAAAAAGTAGCAAACTACACAGGGGTGAAGAATTTTAGCAACAATGTATGGGGATACCCTAGAAACATGAAGGTAACTGAGCTAGGACTAAATATTTTCCAGTTCAATTTTGAGGAAGAACAGGATAGGGATAAAGCACTGAGAGGTAGACCATGGGTTCTGGATAACCATCTACTAGTACTAAAGCCATGGAGTGAAGGAATTCAAAAAGACCCAGAGATGTTCAACTTCTCACTGCTATGGATACAAGTGTGGCATCTTCCAATCCACTGGCTATGTCGTACAGTAGGTTTCAAAATTGCAAAAGTCTTTCACTCAGTTAAAGAGGTCATTATACCACCAGGGGGGAAAGGAAGGAAAACACATGAAAATATTGGCAGAAGTGGATATATCACAACTGCTCATCAAAGGAATACCTGTGAAACATAATGGAGTTGAAGTTTGGGCAGAATTCAAGTATGAAAAATGCCCGAAATTTTGCTACAGATGTGGAGTGATAGGGCATGGGGACAAGACTTGCAATTTTGAAGAAAAAATAGAAACAACAATTAGAGAAGGCTAGTATGAAGCATGGCTCCAAGTAGGGAACATAATGGCTCTGAAATCACAAAAGGAAGGGAATGCAACAACCGAGAAGTCAAGGTTGGGGCAAAACCAGCAGATAGCCCTTACACTCTCAAGCAAACAATTTGGGAGATAGGGGACGAGAGCAATAGGCAAACTACAGAAGCCCAAGTAGAGAGAAGAGTAGAGACAAGCAAATGGAAAATAAAAAGGAAAAACTGGTGGCAGCAAGTGAGAAAGGAGAAGAAGTAAAGAAAGGGGGAGAGCAGAAAAAGGGAAATGAAAATGAGGGAGAAAATGAAAAGATGATGCAATAAGACCTGAACATGTTGGAGAATGATAAGGGAAATGAGCAAGAGAATGAGACTGTAGAAGTAATGTTAGTGGATATAGTAAAGGGGGGCGACAAAGAGAAGGATAGTTAGGAGTATCAAATAAGCACAGGAGGAGCAAAATGCAAATAGAATCTAAAGGAAAGAAAAAGATAGTCAACAAAAAGAGAATATAGGGGCTGGTAAAAAGAACAAAGGGCTCAAAATAATCCCAAGAAGTATGAGAAATCCCCTAGCAAAAACCAATTCACCAAGTGGGGAAGAGAAACTAAAAGAAAAAAGGAAGTTCAAACTAAGAGATGAACCTGATGACATGCTAGTGGGCACAGAATCTATGGAGCAAAAAGGAAATAAAATGCCTAGAGTAGAACAGCAAATGGAACTGTAGGAAAGGGTGATGGAGGCAATTCCTGAAAGGCCTTCACAGTGTCAATGAAGGTTACGGTGTGGAACTATTGAGGAGTAAGGAACCCCTTGATAGTTCCCCAACTAAAGGAGGTATCAAACCTTCTCTCCCCTAGCATCATTTTTCTAAGTGAAACAAAAAAATAAAAAAAAGTTTATGAAATCTATCAAAAATAAACTGCAGTTTGATGATTGCTTTATAGTAAACTTGGTCAGCAAATCTGGGGGTTTAGCATTGTTTTGGAAGAACTATGTTAGGATAATAGATACAAAGGTAGACAATTTCTACATTGCTGCACGCATAATGGATATAGAAGCTAGATGTGGGTGGTGTTTTATTGGAGTATATGCAAGTCCAGAGGATGGAACTAGGAAAATGCAATGGAAAGAGATGGAAAGGAAGATAAGTGGATGGAGGGGAAAATAGATGATGGTAGGAGATTTTAACGACATTGCTTCAAATGAGGAAAAATGGGGAGGAAGATTGAGACCAGAGGAAAACTTTTAGGATTTTAGCAATCTCCTAAACAATATTAATGCAATTGATATAGGCAATGAGGGGAGGTCTTGGACTTGGATGCCTCATTGGGAAGGAAAGGAAATAACAGAAAGGTTGGATCGAGTGGTAGTAAGCATAAACTGGCACCAAGCTTTTACAAGAGCAAAGCGTATGCATATTTAGGCCTGTCAACGGGTCGGGTCTAGACCCGGATCCGGACCAGATCCGTGAAATTATTGCGGGTATGGGTAGGGATTTAATTCCGTTTCCCGGATCCGGATCCGGATCCGTTTTGTCAAACAAAAAAACGGGTCGGATACGGAATATAGTATTCCGACCCGTATTAGACCCGGATCCGGATATAAATGAATTAATAATTTAAAAAATATATATTTATCAATATAATTTGATTAGGGTGATGTATTTTAATAAAGTTAATTTGATTTCTTTTCTTATTTGGTTTTTTCTTTGCATTAGTTAGAAATTAGTTTACAAATATATTTTTTTCTCATTTTTATTAGAAATTATAAATTTTGGTAAATTTGTTCGGGTAGACCCGGATCCGGATCCGGGACCCGCCGGATCCGGATCCGGAACATAGAATAAAAGACCCGTCGGGTAAACGGGTCGGATCCGGATCCGGCATAGTAATTCGGGTCCGGGTCCGGAATAATGAATTCCGGCCCGAACCCGGCCCGTTGACAGCCCTATGCATATTGAGAAAGAGGCCTCTAATCACTCCCTACTCCTGATACATACAACTCCTGATCAAAGGAAAACTAGAGGAAGATTCTATTTTGATTAAAGATGGGGGCAAAATCTAGAAGTGTGTGAGAACCCGTAATTTTTTTTTTATTTTCTAGGTTTTATTTTTTTTAATTGCACACTAATTCTATATTTTCTTTGTTAGAAAAATTTTCTAGATAATTTTTATGAGTCAATGTGGTTTTTAAATTATTTTTCTGGTATCAGTTAGTTTTTGAAAAATTAAGAGTGTATACCGGATGTGGGACCCGCATGTTCGGAAAGTGCGGTAAAATTCAGCCAATTATGTTAAGTTTGGTATACTGGGATTAGTTTTTCACGTGTTAAGAGATAATTAGAGGTTACCCAAATGGATTGGTGTTGGAGAGATGAAAGGATAGCTTTGCATTAAAAAGAGTAACAAGTGTCACTTTGTGATTTAAGTTGGACTTTGACCATTGTACCAACTTTACTAATTAATCAAAAAATTGACCCAAAATCACCTTCATACATCTCTCTCTTGGCCGACTCTCTCAAAGGGAAATAAAAGAAAAACCTTCAACTCTCATCTTCTCCAACTAGCTCAATCTAGCAAATCAACCGTTTAAATTTTCGATTTCTCCATAAAAACCCTTAGTTTAGTAGTAGTGAGGTTGTTGGTGAAGTGGTTTGGAAGAAAGTGGTGCTAAGTTGTCTCTTTTCTTGAGTTGGTAAGGTGAGTAGCTAAGGAATACTTTCTTTGATCTTGTTAATGTTAAATTAGTGAGTTGTGTTAGTTAAAGAGGTGATTTTGTGGGATATTTCATGACTTTTGGTAGAGATTGTGGGATTTTTATTTTTATTCATAATTTTTCGGTTTTTATATGTTTAATATTGGTTGGCCATGGATGATGGCTTGGTATGATTTAGAATGAACTTATGGAGTGTTAATTGTAGTTATTTGCGGAAAATTTCCGCTTGGTACGAAAAATTTCAGATTTATGGTTTGGAATTGGGGTTTTTCTAGGGTTGCTATAGAACTCTTGAATTGGCTTTATTTAAAGGGTATTGTGACCCTAATAAGTTGTTTTGAGTAGCCTATGACTTGCAATGGTAATTGTGGTTGTGTTTGAGAAATATAAGTGATTGATAGTAGGATGGAAATCTGAAATTTTAAGGGGAAATGCTGTCCAAATTGTGGGTTCTTATGTTTTATTGGATTTGGGTTGTTTTAGGGGTAATTGGAGACCTTAGGGTGGTCTAAACCCTTAACACCGAGTGTTCCTTATTTTGTTTGCAAGTTCTTTTGGTTTTACATTAGTGACTTGTGGATTGGATTTACGACTCGTAATATTGCGTTTTATTGAATGTTTTAGGGCGTGCCGGTGACTCTAGGCGCTCGTTGGACCGAAATCTGTGAAATCTTCTTTTGTTTGATTGGTGAGTGTACTACTCACATACTTGTTACTTCACGGCTTCGCTATACTTGAAATCTATGATTTAAATGCTTGTGTGTACTGATGAGCTTGGTTGAGTTAAGGGTATACTTTATCACTCTTACACTCAATAGTTTATGTGACTGGCTTATGTGACTGTTACCGTATCACTTGAATGTCTCTGAATATACTTGAATTGGTGTCGTTTGGACGTGTATCCAATGACTCTTACTGTTTACTCTGAGCTCAACTCCATTGGCGATCGATTGACTCGAGCCAGCAAGGGCATGGTCGAGGAGATTGATAAGCCGTAAGGACTGTTCCTATGGAATCATTGGGTATGAGACTCTTGATTCCGGTATACTCGAGTATTACCATTGTAAACTGATTGGATTTCGGGCCCGGTAGGGGTATGTGAGGTGGATGAAAATTGGGGAAAATGGGGTCTACTGTATTGGTTTCTCTTTAAACGTTGACAGAGAGTCAACGGGGTAAGATCAAGTATGGCAAGCGTGAAAAGGGCTCTTGAGAGCCGCCAATATCCTTTTATTGATATTAAAATGTGATGTTAGTTCGGATTACTTGTTGAACGTTTGGATTGAGTAACTTTGTGCTTATGTGAACTTTACTGATCTGCATGAGTGTATCTCATTGGGCGAAAGCTCACTCCATTGCCTTTGTTTTTCTTACAAGGACATGAATACCTTTTGGGACCTGTGAATTTGAAGCCGAGTTGAGCTAGTTTAATATACTTTTGTATAGCTCCTCGATAGTTGGAAAAACCTAAATGTATTTTGTTTTAACACTATCTTTTGAGTTGTAAGTTGGGACCCTTACATGTATAAATGTGATTGGCACTGTTCATGTGTGGCTCCGATATTTCATTTTTGTTTCGTGATTTTTGATCCATTTAAGCACGCTAATACCTTCCGGAACGTTTTAGACTGTATATAACCGTGCTAGTAGTCCTGGCGAGAGTTGGGCAGGCAATCCGCTAACCCCTTTGGTACGCCTTAGGGGAAGGTGGGGCTGTCACAGGTGGTATCAGAGCCAGGTTTAGAAATAACCTAGGCAAGTTTGACTTTTGTTCCTTAGGACCTGTATGAGGGAAGTGTTAAGATACCATTAAGTGTGACTATGCTTATGTTGTCTAAGTTATGAACCATTTTGCTATTCTTGTAGGCCATGGCTGGAGCAAGCGGAGAGGGTGGAGGTGAGCCACCTCAGAGGCGGTCACGAGTCATTGATTATCAGGAGAGGTCGCAAATTTTCTTATATTAAATTCTTATTTCGAGCTCATTTAATTATTTACTTGGCCATTTACTCCGAATATTATTTTCTAGCCTCTTGAGACCTAATTACATTAATCTATGACTTACTTATATTTTTAGAGTGGCTCGTTTCAAAAAAAAAAAAAAATTTTTTTGAAGCCCGTTAAATGAAAATAGTGAATGCACGTTTGGGAACAATAACCGATTTAAGGGTACAATGACGTTGGAAAATTGGAGACTTGCACGATGGTCCTAAAATAGGTAATTTTAGGTTTAAGTACTCAAGTAATAGTTAGTGGCACGATCGTTATAAGAATTTTTCGGAGATTTCACTCTATCGCGCTTAAAGTGGGGATACGCGTTTTCACGCGCGCGATTAATTGAAGAACTTTAGACCCTTATTTTGGGGTAAGTAAGAGTGAATAATATTTATATGAATATAAGTGCATTAGAGGTTTAGTGCACTAGTGAAATAAACTCGAGAGGAATCGAGCACAAAACGCGCGCGTACGCGCACTATTCCTAGTTGACTTTTGAAACAAACTTTGGCCAAATCTTAAAGCTTCTCACGGAAGCTTATCATCAGCAATTGCTCTTCTTTTTCTGCTCCATTTCAGCCGGCCATTAAGCTGCAAAAACAACCCAAGACTTCTCAATTTCTCCATCTCCAAATCTTGCACAAATCTTCATCCAATTCACACCAAACTTAAACCACACGTGGCTTAACACTTAAGGATCATTTTGAGCTGCAAAAGGGGAGCTGAAAATCACGGTTTTGCTGGAGTAAAGGGGGGCCAAAATTCTGCTTGAACATCAAACCAAAGTAAGTAATGATCAAGCCTTCTAGTTTCGATTTTTGGAAGTTCTAGTATATCTTTAAGCTCTTGTATTCATATGGGTGGTTGTTATTGTTGAAAAATTTGGAAGGTGGGCTCTATGAACTCCCACCCTTGTCTTGATGGCTGATGTGATGATTGATGATGAATCTAATGTTGGTTTAGTGCTCAAAATGGTAGATTAATGGTGTATTAGTAGTATGAACTTCAAGAAATGCATGGGGTGAAAAGTTCCGATTCTGCCCCTGCTTTGAACGTACCTATTTCTGCTGAATTTTGAGGTTGTAATGACTCATATATGATGTTTATATGTTGTATAGATGGTGTATAAAATTTCATTGAAAAATATTGAGGTTTGGTTGGTCAAATGAATCGATTTCACAAAGCTAGTAAATCTGGAACTGTTCCCGTAATGCTCTGACCAGCTTTCGTGTTTTGGCCATAACTCTGTGTTCCGACGTCGAAATCAAGTGCCGTCAGTGGCATTTAAAACTAGACATTCCTACCTTTGAAACGGTATAAAATGCACGATCTGGTTCCATGTATGTGAGCCGAACCAACCATTTAAAGTCGGCTGTTCTGTTTCTCTGTTTTCCTGGAGCGAAATGCTGAGGCTGCAACTTGTGGCTCGAATTCGAGCTAGTTTTGTGCCGAATTTCAAAATGATTTCTTCTGTGAAATTATAGATCTACGAATGTGTTTTCCAACGCCATAAACCATGTCCAATTCCGAGTTAAGTTGAGTGATTTATGATCAAAATACGGAACCTGCCCTGCTCTTGAAAACCCTAACTTTTGGACAGATTTGATGCAAGGCTTAGTGTAGACTTGCTAACTGAATATTTTGGTGCTAAACACTTATGAAATGTGCCATGAATGTTCCTTAGGCTTTTCCTACACTAATGAGCCATGTTTGAGGAATTTTGCCTTGACCAAATGTTTGGAATGGAAAACAAAAGGCTCAAGGCAGTTTTGTCTTAGGATTTTCGAAACTTTGGTTGTTTGATTGACTACCTTTCCGAAGGTATTTTTCCATGAAATTTGATAGAGGGATACTCTTTATATAGAAATATTATACTACCGAATTTTGTACCAATCCAAGTTCATTTCGATACCTAACTAAAGTCCCAAAGTTGGAAGCTCAAATCTGGAAATTTGTTCACTAGTTTTGAATTTTTTCCAAACTTCAAGCTATCGTATCTCGGTGCTCGAAACTCCGATTCTTGATCCTCTTTTTCTGTTAAAAACCTTACTTGCAACTCTAATTGATTTACAAATTTCAGAGGCTAGCTCTCAACGTGTGAATTTTACCGAATTTCCAAAGTTAGCGAAAAACCAACCCCAACACGACCTTAAGTACTCTGAAACAGTAACTTTGATCCCATTTTTGAATATCTTCCGTTTGGAATCATGGAAAATTGTCTTCTAAGAACTTTTAGTACTTTCTAAGAGGTTTTCAATGGTACCAAGTTTTCTAATTTTGGACCTATTGAGTACAAGATCTGATTTTTCTAAATTTGACGCGCAAAGCTGAAATTTGCCGATTTCTTAGAAAATCAAAATTTGAAAACTCGTTATTCCTTCTTGATGATAATTAGTCGCTTTAAACTTGATTTCATGAAGGAAATCAGTTTTTCTTGTGTTAATAAAACCTCACTTTTGAACCTTTATTTTGAGTGGCTAAGGTTCTTGGTTTGAGGTATTGACTAGTCCAAACGAGTATAACTCCTTTCTTGATTAATACGTGATTGTGAGTGAAAAATACTTGTTAATTGCTTCAGGTGCTCAAGCGAATCTTGAAGAGAATCCCGGAGGGGACAACTAAAGATTTTCTCGCTCAATTACTTTTGAATTGGTGAGTGTCAAGTGCATGACTTTTCGTGTTTACTTGATTTACCTGCTTATATACGTGAATATCACTTGATGAGACGAGTGTGTACTTTATCGCACTCGCTCTCCTTTACTCGAACTTTACTTGCATTAACTTGGTTTTCAAAGTCGATTTGAGTGAATTTCGTCGACTAAAATATATCCATTTTCGTGTGCATGTCGTGTTGCCGTGCGTGTCGTGCATGCCGTGCGTGTCGTGTTGTCGGGTGGAGTGAATCTCCTCGACTTATGGGGACGCCCAATTCTCTTAGCCAATCTTGCAACTCGAGCCAGCATGGGTTTGGTCAAGAAGTTTGATAAACCAAGAGAATAACAAAACACAACTTGATCTTTTGAGATCTTGTTCGGCATACTCGTGGAATATCGCCCTTTTCGTGCGTGTTCAAAAATCAAAACTTGGTCTCTTGAGATCTCGTGCAGCATACTCGACGAGTATTGCCTTTTTCGTGCGTGTTTGGTTACGGATCCGAGAGGGTGAAATGTTGGTCGGAGGAAGTAATAAGTGAAGTTTCTACGGATATAATACCCACCCGGATGACGGAGTGTCATCACGAGGGGGTATCAGATCGAGTCATGGCGAAGCAAGTGAAAAATAGCTTCTGAGAGGTCCTATATCCTTGAATTGTTTCTATTTAATTTTCTCACTCGAATTGTTATATATTGAAATTTCATTGCTCTACTTGTTAAATTGTGATTGTTACTTGAACAACGTGCTCGCATGTGTGTTCTTGGCCTCACGAGCTATTGGCTCACCCTGTAGATTTGTTTTCCTTAACAGGATTGGACATGGAGTGAACTCAGAGAAACCCCGTTTGATGTACTTTTGGCTTAGGATTTCTAATGTAATTTGGGTTAGACCTCTTGATTGGATGTATTTTGGAATTTTAATGTATGACTGGAATATTTGATGTACCTGGATGTATATATTTTGGGAATTGAAATATCCTTGGATATTCTATGTAAGGTTTGGGTAATCATTTAAGTTGTTAAGTTTGAAAGCTTCCGCATTATTTGATTTGCCTTACCTAGTTGTGATGTCTAGTATTGCATTAAGCTTGAATGAAAATTGTTTGAGTCCTGGCGAGAGCTAGGCAGGCGTCCCGCGGATACCCTTTGGTTCGCCTTAGGGAGAAGTGGGGGCGTCACATCCGGGATCACACGGAGATACTTAGGTTAAGGGGCATCACAAGGATGCAAGCCGACCGGATAGGGGAGCTCCGTGAGGACATAGCTATGGAGCAGGAACGTACTAATGCTCTTAGGGAGCAGTTGCAAGGGGTTAACCAGCGTCTGATTAATGTCGTCCGGGAAGTTAGAGACCGTTTCGGCAGCATTATTAATGAGTGCGAGGCGCTAATCCAATGTGTGATTGGTGCCAACGTGCAAGTGGAGGCCCCGAGTGACGACACACTTAGTGAAGGGAGTACCCCTAGTTCTAGCCAAAGGGGAGAGTCTGTGGCCTCCGTAGGAAACTAGGCTAGAACTCTTTTGGACCACTTTTGATCCCATTAAGGGAATAGTTAGGAAAGGTTCTTAGTTAGTTGTTTTGGCCTAACTCTATTTATTGTTATTTGGAGGACCCCTTTTGTTTCATGGGATAACTTTTGTATAACTTTTGTATGTTCTTGACTGCCTGTTTTGTATAACTGCTTGATCCTGTTATGTGTTCTATGTATATGTGTTATGTGTTTACATGCCCTATGAGGTAGTTGTTTTGGCTAATTGTTCATGTTTATTGTTACGTAAAAAGGGGTTATGTGCCTTTACCATTATACTTATCTTTTGACCTTAGATCAACTTAAATCGATGGATGGCACTCGTAGTGGTCGAGGCCATAGACGCGGAAGTAGGCAACCCACGTCTGAAAGGGGCACTAGGGAAATCTCGTCTGGACCAAACCCTGAACCTATGGTTGACTCCAATGTCCAAATAGCTACTGCCATGCAGCAAATGACTGATTTGCTAACCCAAGTGGTGCACCAACAGGGTCAAAACACTAACCCCAACCCTGAGAACCCTGGTAATCACATGGAGAGCGAGAACCGGGCCCTCGAGAGGTTCCAGAAGTTTGCCCCACCAAAGTTTATTGGGGGACCCGATCCAGACGTAGCCGAAAGGTGGTTAGAGAAAATGGTGGATATCTTTGCTGCCCTGCACTACACGGAAGAACGGCACGTGACTTTTGCTGTCTTCCAACTGGAAAGGGCGGCCCGTTCCTGATAGAACGTAATACGACAAAAGTGGGACCGAGAGCAAACGCCTAGGACTTGGGTGAACTTTATACGGGAGTTCAACGCTAAATTCTTCCCCCCTCTAGTTCAGGAACGAAAGGAGAATGAATTTATCCGACTTCGTTAAGGGGCCCAGACAATGGCCGAGTATGAGAGCCAATTCACTCGACTGTCCAAATTCGCGCCCGAACTCATCGTGACCGAGCAACGACGAATACGGTGATTCGTCCAGGGTCTGAACGTGGAGATCCAGAAGAATCTAGCCGTAGCCCAAATTAACGTTTTCATCTATGCCGTAGAGAAGGCATAATGAGTAGAGAATGCTAGGCTACAGGTGAAAAACTTCCAAGCTAAAAAGCGATAGTTCCCTGGTAGTAACTCGGGGCAGGGGGATAAGAGTACCTCTCCCAAGTTTGGACGGGGAGCCGGAGGTGGAAGGCAGCCGGGCGTAAGTAGAGGGGCTCAGCTAAGTGGTGGCCCAGGTGGGAGAGGCCAAAGAGGAGGTTTCTAGAGAGGTTCAGGTTCTGTATCCCGTGGACCCTGCAGGTATTGCGGAAAGCCAAATCACACAGAGGATAACTGCTGGAAGAAGGAAGGAAAGTGTCTGCGTTGCGGAAGTGCAAACCACCAGCTCGCCACCTGCCTAGTTCTAAAGCAAGATGGAAAGGGAAGTCAACAACAGCCAAGGACCAATTCTAGACCAGTTAAGGTGGACGGGACAAAACCCAAGATGTCGGCTCGAGTGTATTCGCTAGAGCCCCAACAGGTCCCAGACTCTTCCGAGGTCGTAAAAAGTACGATCCTTGTATTTCACCGATTTGCGAAGGTCTTAGTAGATCCCGGTGCCACCCATTCCTTTGTTAACCCTAATTTCATGTGTGGTATTGATATCAAGCCTGCTAGTTTACCTTATGACCTAGAAATTAGTACCCCCACTGGGGACCATCGTTTGATCACTAGCATGGTTTATAAGGACTGCGAGGTTTGGGTAGGAGAGAAAAAATTGCTAGGGGATTTGATAAGCCTGTCCATTAAGGGGGACGATGCGATTTTGGGTATGGACTGGTTAGCCAGGTATAATGCTCAATTAGATTGTAAGAAGAAGGTGGTAGAGTTTCGCATTCCTGGGGAGGCGACTTTAAAGTTAGATATAAGGGGAAGATTAGCCTCATCCGCCTTGATCTCGGGCATTCGGGTTAGAAAATTACTAAATAAAGGGGCGCAAGGGTTCTTAGCCTTTCTAATCAATACCCCCACCGATAAATTGAAGGTAGAGGACGTGTACATAGTAAAGGAATATCCAGATATATTCGCTGATGAGTTAGTAGCCCTACCTCCAGAGAGAGAAATAGAGTTCAAAATTGACTTGTTACTTGGAACGTCACCTATCTCAAAAGCCCCGAATCGGATGGCACCTGCTGAGTTCAGGGAGTTGAAATTACAGTTACAAGGCCTTTTGGAACGGGGTTTCATTCACGAGAGTGGGTCTCCCTGGGGAGCCCCTGTGTTGTTCGTGAAGAAAAAGGACGGGAGTCTGCTTATGTGCATCGACTACCGGGGGCTGAACAATGTGACGGTTAAAAATAAGTATCCATTGCCCCATATTGATGAGTTATTCGACTAATTGCAGGGAGCCGTGGTCTTCTCGAAATTAGATTTTCGACAGGGGTATTACCAATTGTTGATTAGGAAAGAAGATATCCCGAAAACTACTTTCAATTCGAGATATGGGCACTACGAATTCGCAGTCATGCCCTTCGGACTAACCAATGCCCTTGCCGCCTTCATGGATCTGATGCATAGGGTTTTTAAACCCTACCTGGATCGATTTGTCGTTGTCTTTATTGACGATATCTTGGTCTACGCCAAGACTTGTGAAGAGCATGAACAGCACCTAAGAATCGTTTTACAAACCCTAAGAGAGCATCAGTTGTATGCCAAATTTAGTAAGTGCGAGTTTTGGCTGGAAAGAATTTCTTTCTTAGGGCATGTAATTTTCCAAGAGGGCATCTCGGTTGACCCGGTGAAAGTAGAGGCCGTGAGTAATTGGAAGAGGTCAGAAAACCCCACGGAGGTCCGTAGTTTCCTACGATTGATTGGGTACTATAGGCGTTTCATTAAAGACTTTTCCAGACTTGTAACGCCCCGAGGCAGAAGAAAAGGAAAAATTTCTGGTGAATAGAGTTTTGTGAGGAATCCGGCCCACATAAATCTGGAAGAAATTCGGTCCGCATAAACAGCTTAAAGAGCCAGCTCTTTAAGGCTTTCCGATAAGGACTAAAATACCCTTTTATTTGAAAATTATTATTTATCAAAGCCCACTACCCAATTATTTCACATAAGTGTAAATAAACCTAGAAAATAGGGTTTTACACTTCGGTTTCAAGTTTGGAGCAAAGTTAGGATTTTCGCGATTTTTCGCCGGATGAATTTTCGGTACAGAGTAAGGATTAAATTTGGGGATTAAAAGTGAATTTTAAGTGAGAAATAATATGTGACTAGTGGCAATGATATAAGGTTAGTGAATGGGAAGTAAAAACCCTAGTACGTGAGTTTTAAGAAAAACGGCGCGATCCGGCGGGTCCCGCGCACTACCGATTGAACGCACCTCTTGACCACCACTTTCTTGCCATACAAGTTTATTACTAATGGAGCAAAATATCTCCTCTCTCATGATGACATCTTGGCCGAAATTAAAGGGCTAAAATGCAAGGAAGGAAAGAGAAAAATTTTGTGGTGGAAATCAAGCCAAGTGTTGGCTAAACTTGTGGACACAATTTGTTCTAATTTTCTTGTCTTCTTATAAGACCAATTAAGCTTCATTCTTCCCCAATTTTCTGCTGTTGCTGGCCGTGAGAAGCAAGAAGAAAAAACCCAAAGGAAAACATTCCATTTCATCTTCAAATCCAACAACTTAGTGAGAAAACAAACAAAGTAAACCGATTAAACTTGTCCTTGAGTGATTAGCTAGTGGCTTGTGATGTGATTTTTGAAAGAGAAAGCTTGGGCTACTTGTAGTGACTTCTAGTCAAGGTAAGAGAGCTTATCTCTCCAAGTTTTGCTTTCAATTTTGTTCAATTAAGCTTGGCAACTTGATCTTGTGGTGAGATTATGGATGATTATCATGTTTTAGAGGTTTTTCCCCAATTTATTTGATGAACTAGGGCTTGTGGGAATTCTGCCCAAATTGTTGTAAGATGCTTATATGTTGCAATTGAAGTTTTGTAAGGTGTTGTGGTAGTGATTAGACCAAGAAATTAAGGAAAGTTGCACTAGAAACTCAAAATTCCAAAATCTGGAAAATTTTCCCAACTTTCTGTCCGAATTTGTATCTGTATGTTAGAGGCTGATTTGGCCTTAGCTCAAAGAAGAAAAGTTGTATAGAATGGCATTTTATAGGTTCCTACAAAATTTCAGCTCAATCGGAGCAACGTAGGACGTGAAAAGTCCAAAATACCCTTACTGTTCTAAGTATTTCCCAGCAGTTCGTTTCACCAGTTAAGTCCAGTTTATCACATTTTTTGACCAGGATCCATTCTGATTTAGCTCTGTGCCAAAACATGAAAGTTATAGTGTTCTGAAGTAGCTTTAAAATGCCTCTAAGAACACCTGATTCGGACTTGTGTACACTGAGTTATGTCCATTACAGTGTTCTGCGATTAAACAGCCGACGAATTGGTTTCTGGTTTAGTAATTCGAGAATTTGACCAAGTTACATTAGAAACTGGACTAAGTGACCTTCATGAACATTGTAGCCCTGAGTCTTAGCTTCGAAACGAGATAGGTTTCGCCTTAATCCGATAAGTGTAGCCTCGGATAAGTTATTTCCGCATTCGTACGTCAAATCCGTCTTGTGCTAAGTTTAATTTCTGCATTTGTTATCATTGTAATTCTTGTTATTATGATATTGTGAGCCTATGGAACGGCTCTTGACATAAATTGCTGATATGTATGATGTTGGGTTGTGTTTGAGAAAAACAATGAAGCCTAAATGGCTGGAAAATTAGGTAAACACAAAGGGCATGCTGCCCGAATTTTTACTCGAGAACTAGAAAACTATATTTGCAACTTGAGTGAAGGTTAAGTGATTACCACTTGAACTAGCGAGAACTTTT
This sequence comes from Coffea eugenioides, assembly GCF_003713205.1. Classification (NCBI taxonomy): domain Eukaryota; kingdom Viridiplantae; phylum Streptophyta; class Magnoliopsida; order Gentianales; family Rubiaceae; genus Coffea; species Coffea eugenioides. The sequence continues at coordinate 38,683,556 of NC_040041.1, forward strand.
GCTACTTTGTTATCGATGGTTATACGTTAAAAACCTAAACGAACTTGTACTCTTGAGGAAAAGATATAATGGCCAATGTAAACTTGTATTTCCTTGTACTTTCAACTCAAGTATTGTTTCCAAGTATATATGCTACAAAAACCTTACGATCTGAAAAGCGAGCAAGTGTTTCACGAATGTCTTTCAAATGAATTTCAATTGGTTGATTCTTAATAAACGGAACGTTTAAGTGTCAAATCTTACTCGTGTTTCAAAGTTCTCAAATTGGATTTCTATCGCAGATCTGAACTTCAAACCTGGAGTATAGTTGAACGTGAATACTTGAAGCACTATAGTTTGAGTGAGTGATCCCTCAACTATTTCCTAAGTTACTTTTGAACTAATTCTTGCATTTATTACTCCATTGCATATCATTTGGGTTTGGGTGTATGCCATGACATAATTTGGCTCCAATGGGTTCCTGAAAAGTCTTGTGCTTAGAACCAATGTCTCTACTATTGTTTACACATTCTTTGGAGCCGATGGCTCCTTACTTCTATTTCATGGTTATCTGATCTAAACGAGCATTGGATATTTAAGTACAAGAACTTCATTGGCTCACATGAGCAATAAATGAACATTTGATTACTGCATCATGACATCATATCAATGCTTTATTGTGAAATATACTTGGCTGTTGATTTTACTGGTCACTCGCTGAGCTTCTAGCTCACCCCCTATTATCTTCTTCTCCCCACAGGGATCGAAGTAAAGGAAGAACTTGTTTTTGGATCTTTGTGTAGCTGGAGGGCGTACATCTTGTATAGTGTAGTTTTAGTTTTGGTTTGTGTACTTTTGGGCCTGTATAAATATTTGGAATTGAATCAGATGTAAATCTATATTTTACGCTTAGAATTGGTTTCCGCTTCGCTTAAGATATGTAATTTTGGAGAATTGGATGTATTATTTGAGTTGTACCTTGTAATTTACTTGAGGAATGTAGTAAGTGAGTGAGTCCCGGCGAGAGCTGGGCAGGCGGCCCGCTAAACCCTCTGGTACGCCTTAGGGGGAGGTGGGGTCGTTACAGGTGGTATCAGAGCTTAGGCTTCAGATCTTTGTAGTGTATCCTACGCTTAAAGTTTAGGATGCCGGACTGTGGGATTGGTTTGTACGTTCAGTGCTCTTTTAGAGCGTCAGTTGTGAATCTTGAAAATAGTACACGTAAGATATGACTTGATGAGCTTCGTTTAAGACCAAGAAACTTGTACTTGTGTACCCGATATTTTTCCTGAGGAAATGCTCGTGAATTTTAACGTACGATGATGTGAATAGAAATTATGATTGAGTTTGAGATAAGTTGTAATGGCACAGGTTTGAGCGCAGAAGATTTTGTCTTGTACTCAAGACTTAACTGAATGAGGAAATTGAAATAATGACTTGGACTTGTCCAATAAGTGTTGGCTTGGGTTTTGATACATTATGGTGGTAGCTGGATTGTTGAGAAAATTTTTGATTTCTCAACCTTCATCTAGTCTTCTAGTTTGATTAAGGATGGCACCACCCGATTTGTAAGTGTTGGGATTTGAACTACTTGAACTGCCTGAGACTGACTTTGAATTGTCGGAAATTGACTAGGCTGAGTTCACTTGAGACTTGAACATTGTTTAGGCAAATGTGCTTTTACGTACACTTAGTGGTCGTGATTTGACTAAATATATGGTATTTCATTTACGCATGAGCAAGTAGTTTGGTTTGTATACGACCTGTAAGTAGACTTGAATTTGAATCGGCTAGTGTACCTTACATACACTGGATAGACCTGACCTAATTGAAAATAGAGTATCTCTTTTACTCTTGAGCAAGTATCTTGATTTATATATGATCTGTATGTGGATTTGAGTTTGATGACTGCTTGAGAGTGTGAATTACTGGGCATAAGCTAGGCGAGGGAGTTTCTACTCGTACCCGTATTCCTTGGACCTGAAATAATTGGCCCTGCTTTTGAACCAATATACTTGAACCCTGCTTTTGACTCTGTTTCTGAGCATTTTCGTACTTGTTTGGTTATAGACCGGCTACTACTCTTCTGTAGCGGTTGAACAAAACCTCTCTGGTGAGGCATTGCCTGTTGTGTTTTAAAGCACCGCCATTCTTCTGGCGAGGCATGCCTGTTGTGTTATAAAGCACCATCAGGGATGAAATTCTTGAACTGAACCTCTCTGATGAGGTATTGCCTATTGTGTTTTAAAGCACCGTCATTCTTCTGGCGAGGCATACCTGTTGTGTTTCCAAGCACCATCAGAGATGAAACTTTGACTTGAGGCTCTCTGGTGAAGTTAGCCGTTGTGCTAGCTTGTTGTGTTATAAAGCACCACCAGGGCCAATCTCTTGAGCTAAGATCCTTTGGTGAAGTTTAGCAGTTGTGCTAGCTTGTTGTGTTATAAAGCACCACCAAGGATGAAATTTTGTATTGTGGTTCTTTGGCGAGGTATAGCCGTTGTGCTAACCTGTTGTGTTGTCCAGCACCGCCATGGACAAAATCTTGCATCTGAGGCTCTGGTGAAGTATAGCTGAGTGCTAGCTTGTTGTGTTTTCAAGCACCACCGGGGACAAATTCTTGAGACTTTCTGGTGAAGTATAGCTGAGTGCTAGCTTGTTGTGTTTTCAAGCACCACCAGGGGTAATTTCTGACATGAGATATCGTTATGTACTGAATTATTTTTCCAAATACCAGGGACTTTAAGTCCGATTTCGAGCCCTTTTTGTATAAGGATCCAGTTACTCGTCTGATTATCTATTGGATCAAGAATATTTGATAAGTTGGATTGGAGTACTTTTAGTACTTGATTGTACTGAGTGATTCTTAGTATGTGATTGACCTTTGAGATATTTGATCTGATTAGTATTTGATTATGATAAGCGAGATTGAAATGATTCTTAATACGTGATTGACTATCGAGAACTATTTTGATCTGATTAGTACAAGTTGGAATGTCGAGGACGACATTCTTTTAAGGAGGGGAGTTGTAACGCCCCGAGGCAGAAGAAAAGGAAAAATTTCTGGTGAATAGAGTTTTGTGAGGAATCCGGCCCACATAAATCTGGAAGAAATTCGGTCCGCATAAACAGCTTAAAGAGCCAGCTCTTTAAGGCTTTCCGATAAGGACTAAAATACCCTTTTATTTGAAAATTATTATTTATCAAAACCCACTACCCAATTATTTCACATAAGTGTAAATAAACCTAGAAAATAGGGTTTTACACTTCGGTTTCAAGTTTGGAGCAAAGTTAGGATTTTCGCGATTTTTCGCCGGATGAATTTTCGGTACAGAGTAAGGATTAAATTTGGGGATTAAAAGTGAATTTTAAGTGAGAAATAATATGTGACTAGTGGCAATGATATAAGGTTAGTGAATGGGAAGTAAAAACCCTAGTACGTGAGTTTTAAGAAAAACGGCGCGATCCGGCGGGTCCCGCGCACTACCGATTGAACGCACCTCTTGACCACCACTTTCTTGCCATACAAGTTTATTACTAATGGAGCAAAATATCTCCTCTCTCATGATGACATCTTGGCCGAAATTAAAGGGCTAAAATGCAAGGAAGGAAAGAGAAAAATTTTGTGGTGGAAATCAAGCCAAGTGTTGGCTAAACTTGTGGACACAATTTGTTCTAATTTTCTTGTCTTCTTATAAGACCAATTAAGCTTCATTCTTCCCCAATTTTCTGCTGTTGCTGGCCGTGAGAAGCAAGAAGAAAAAACCCAAAGGAAAACATTCCATTTCATCTTCAAATCCAACAACTTAGTGAGAAAACAAACAAAGTAAACCGATTAAACTTGTCCTTGAGTGATTAGCTAGTGGCTTGTGATGTGATTTTTGAAAGAGAAAGCTTGGGCTACTTGTAGTGACTTCTAGTCAAGGTAAGAGAGCTTATCTCTCCAAGTTTTGCTTTCAATTTTGTTCAATTAAGCTTGGCAACTTGATCTTGTGGTGAGATTATGGATGATTATCATGTTTTAGAGGTTTTTCCCCAATTTATTTGATGAACTAGGGCTTGTGGGAATTCTGCCCAAATTGTTGTAAGATGCTTATATGTTGCAATTGAAGTTTTGTAAGGTGTTGTGGTAGTGATTAGACCAAGAAATTAAGGAAAGTTGCACTAGAAACTCAAAATTCCAAAATCTGGAAAATTTTCCCAACTTTCTGTCCGAATTTGTATCTGTATGTTAGAGGCTGATTTGGCCTTAGCTCAAAGAAGAAAAGTTGTATAGAATGGCATTTTATAGGTTCCTACAAAATTTCAGCTCAATCGGAGCAACGTAGGACGTGAAAAGTCCAAAATACCCTTACTGTTCTAAGTATTTCCCAGCAGTTCGTTTCACCAGTTAAGTCCAGTTTATCACGTTTTTTGACCAGGATCCATTCTGATTTAGCTCTGGGCCAAAACATGAAAGTTGTAGTGTTCTGAAGTAGCTTTAAATTCCTCTAAGAACACCTGATTCGGACTTGTGTACACTGAGTTATGTCCATTACAGTGTTCTGCGATTAAACAGCCGACGAATTGGTTTCTGGTTTAGTAATTCGAGAATTTGACCAAGTTACATTAGAAACTGGACTAAGTGACCTTCATGAACATTGTAGCCCTGAGTCTTAGCTTCGAAACGAGATAGGTTTCGCCTTAATCCGATAAGTGTAGCCTCGGATAAGTTATTTCCGCATTCGTACGTCAAATCCGTCTTGTGCTAAGTTTAATTTCTGCATTTGTTATCATTGTAATTCTTGTTATTATGATATTGTGAGCCTATGGAACGGCTCTTGACATAAATTGCTGATATGTATGATGTTGGGTTGTGTTTGAGAAAAACAATGAAGCCTAAATGGCTGGAAAATTAGGTAAACACAAAGGGCATGCTGCCCGAATTTTTACTCGAGAACTAGAAAACTATATTTGCAACTTGAGTGAAGGTTAAGTGATTACCACTTGAACTAGCGAGAACTTTTGCTACTTTGTTATCGATGGTTATACGTTAAAAACCTAAACGAACTTGTACTTTTGAGGAAAAGATATAATGGCCAATGTAAACTTGTATTTCCTTGTACTTTCAACTCAAGTATTGTTTCCAAGTATATATGCTACAAAAACCTTACGATCTGAAAAGCGAGCAAGTGTTTCACGAATGTCTTTCAAATGAATTTCAATTGGTTGATTCTTAATAAACGGAACGTTTAAGTGTCAAATCTTACTCGTGTTTCAAAGTTCTCAAATTGGATTTCTATCGCAGATCTGAACTTCAAACCTGGAGTATAGTTGAACGTGAATACTTGAAGCACTATAGTTTGAGTGAGTGATCCCTCAACTATTTCCTAAGTTACTTTTGAACTAATTCTTGCATTTATTACTCCATTGCATATCATTTGGGTTTGGGTGTATGCCATGACATAATTTGGCTCCAATGGGTTCCTGGAAAGTCTTGTGCTTAGAACCAATGTCTCTACTATTGTTTACACATTCTTTGGAGCCGATGGCTCCTTACTTCTATTTCATGGTTATCTGATCTAAACGAGCATTGGATATTTAAGTACAAGAACTTCATTGGCTCACATGAGCAATAAATGAACATTTGATTACTGCATCATGACATCATATCAATGCTTTATTGTGAAATATACTTGGCTGTTGATTTTACTGGTCACTCGCTGAGCTTCTAGCTCACCCCCTATTATCTTCTTCTCCCCACAGGGATCGAAGTAAAGGAAGAACTTGTTTTTGGATCTTTGTGTAGCTGGAGGGCGTACATCTTGTATAGTGTAGTTTTAGTTTTGGTTTGTGTACTTTTGGGCCTGTATAAATATTTGGAATTGAATCAGATGTAAATCTATATTTTACGCTTAGAATTGGTTTCCGCTTCGCTTAAGATATGTAATTTTGGAGAATTGGATGTATTATTTGAGTTGTACCTTGTAATTTACTTGAGGAATGTAGTAAGTGAGTGAGTCCCGGCGAGAGCTGGGCAGGCGGCCCGCTAAACCCTCTGGTACGCCTTAGGGGGAGGTGGGGTCGTTACAAGACTAGCCGGTCCTTTGACCGACCTGACGAAGAAACATGGCCGTTTTATGTGGGATGCTAAGTGTGAAGCGAGTTTTCGGAAGTTAAAGAAAAGACTAACCATGGCCCTGATTCTAGTTTTGCCAAACGGAATAAACGGTTTTACCGTTTATACAGACACTTCGCGGGAAGGTCTGGGGTGTGTGCTGATGTAAAACCGGAATGTGATATCTTTCGCCTCTAAAAAATTGAAACCCCAAGAGCAGAACTACCCAACCCACGATCTAGAGTTAGCCACAGTTGTTTTCGCTCTGAAAAAGTGGAGACACTATCTATACGGGATAACCTTCGAGGTTTACTCCGACCATAAGAGTCTTAGATACCTCTTCTCGCAAAAGGAGTTGAATATGAGGCAGCGACGGTGGATGGAGTTTCTGGAGAACTACGACTGCACTATCAACTACCATCCGGGGAAAGCCAACGTAGTGGCGGATGCCTTAAGCCGAAAGGCTCAAGTAGCGGGGTTAATGATTAAGGAGTGGGATCTATTAGAATCAGTTTGTGAGTGGAAACCCTGTCTGGGAAGTCAAAAGGTGATGTGTAGTAATATTAAGGTAACATCCACTCTATTGGGCTTGGTTGATTTAAGGGTGTACTTTATCGCTCTTACACTCAATAGTTTATGTGACTGGCTTATGTGACTATTACCGTATCACTTGAATGTCTCTGAATATACTTGAATTGGTGTCGTTTGGACGTGTATCCAACGAATCTTACTGTTTACTCTGAGCTCAACCCCATTGGCGGTAGATTGACTCGAGCCAGCAAGGGCATGGTCGAGGAGATTGATAAGCCGTGGGGACTGTTCCTATGGAATCATTGGGTATGAGACTCTTGATTTCGGTATACTCGAGTATTACCATTGTAAACTGATTGGAGTTCGGGCCCGGTAGGGGTATGTGAGGTGGATGGAAATTGGGGAAAGTCTACGGTATTGGTTTCTCTTTAAACGTTGACGGAGAGTCAACGGGGTAAGATCAAGTATGGCAAGCGTGGAAAAGGGCTCTTGAGAGCCGCCAGTATCCTTTTATTGATATTAAAATGTGATGTTAGTTCGGATTACTTGTTGAACGTTTGGATTGAGCAACTTTGTACTTATGTGAACTTTACTGATCTGTATGAGTGTACCTCATTGGGCGAAAGCTTACTCCATTGCCTTTGTTTTCCTTACAGGGACATGAATACCTTTTGGGACCTGTGAATTTGAAGCCGGGTTGAGCTAGTTTAATATACTTTTGTATAACTCCTCGATAGTTGGAAAAACCTAAATGTATTTTGTTTTAACACTATCCTTTGAGTTGTAAGTTGGGACCCTTACATGTATAAATGTGATTGGTACTATTCATGTGCGGCTCCGATATTTCATTTTCATTTCGTGATTTTTGATCCGTTTAAGCACGCTAATACCTTCCGGAACGTTTTAGACTGTATATAACCGTGCTAGTAGTCCTGGCGAGAGTTGGACAGGCAGTCTGCTAACCCCTTTGGTACGCCTTAGGGGAAGGTAGGCCTGTCACAAAGTGCAAGACCTAATAACAAAGGACTAGAGAGTACAACAGAAATGGTCTCCAATGTTTAGGATAACCAGGCAAATAAAGGAATGCAAGTGGAGCCTAATGGAATAGAGGAGAAAAAACTACAGGAACTCAGATAGAGGGATCAAGCTTTTGAAGTAAGGGAAGGAGATTGTACCCAAAACAAAGGAAGAATTGCTAAACTGAAACTGAAATTGGGATTGGCATATAAAGAAGAAGAGACCTTCTGGGCACAAAAGGCAAGATGTAGATGGCATCAAGAGGGTGACAAAAACATGGCCTTCTTCCATGCAAGGGTGACAACACGAAGGAGAAAAATAGGATAACAGCCTTGCAGAATGAGAGAGGAATGGTATGAAACTAAGCAGGAAATAGAAGATGAAATCTATGGTTTTTACAAAAAAAAAAAAAAAAAACTATTCACATCAGTCCAGCCAACAGATTTTGAAGCTGTTCCCTGCACAATCACAAATGAGATGAATGCAGTGCTGATTAAACCAGTTGAAAAGCTGGAGGTAAAAATTATATTTTTTCAATGCATCCTGATAAAGCTCCTAGACCAAATGGTTCAACCCCTTTTTTCTTTCAAAAATTCTGGCATGTCATTAAGAATGATACTATGAATGTGATCAGAAGCTTCTTACACAATGACCACTTGCTTAAATCTATAAATGCAACTATAGTGACCCTAATTCCAAAAGTAGAAGCTCCTGTTAACATGTCCCAGTATAGGCCTATCTCTCTCTGTAATGTCATTTGTAGAATAATTGCAAAAATGTTGGCTAATAGATTGAAGAGATTCTTACCTAAGTGTATTAGCTATGCCCAGTCTGCTTTTGTTCCAGGTAGATAAATTCTTGATAATGTCATTTTAGCTTAGGAAATCATCCATTTTCTGAAAAATTAAGAGGAAAGGCAAGAATAGTTTTATAACCCTTAAGCTTGATATGTCAAAAGCTTATGATAGGGTAGAATGGCAGTTCCTAGGAAGAATGATGATGAAGATGGGTTTTTGTCCTATATGGATTAGATGGATCATGAATTGTATGTCTACTGCCTCTTATTCTTTTAATATAAATGGAACCAAACTAGTTTTGTTAAACTATCTAGAGGTCTAAGATAGGGAGATCCTCTATCCCCTTACCTTTTCCTCATTTGTGCTGAAGGGATATCAAACCTGATGAAGTAGAAAATGAATAACAGATTAATTACAAGTGTGAAAGTTGGAAGAGCATGTCCTATGGTGTTCTATTTACTTTTTGCTTATGACTCTTTGTTGTTGTAAAGCTAGTATCAGAGAGGCAACGCAAATGAAGTACATGTTGGCTACTTATGAAACGGTTTTATGATAACTCATAAAACTATTAAAAATCTACTATATTTTTTAGTGCTAACACTTGCAGGAGCCTAAGAAAGGAAATCTGCTCAACACTAGGGAACATGATAGAAGCTCTAAGTGGAAAGTACCTAGGCCTGCCTACGGTGATAGGAAGATCAAAACATCAAGTGTTGGGATACAGAAAGGAAAGCTTGCAAAACAAGATGCAGAACTAGAAGAGGAACATACTCAATCATGCATGAAAAAAGGTGATGAATAAATCAGTGGTCATGGCACTCCCAACATACACAATGTCATGCTTTAAACTTCCAAAGATAAGACATGCAGGATGGTGGCAACCTTCTGGTGGGGGAATGAGGAAAACACTAGGAAAATGCACTGGGTCAGCTGGGCTAAAATGACCCAAGTAAACAGAAGTGGGGGATTGGGTTTTAGGGACCTAGAATGCTTTAAAGCTCTACTGGCAAAGCAGTTTTGGAGAATCATAACTCATCCAAATCTGCTGGTCAATAATGTTTTAAAATCCAGGTATATAAAGGGGGGGGGACAGAGAGCCTCCAAAGACTGCTTCTTAGGTGTGAAAAAGTTATGGGCGGGAGGGCAGAAGAAACTGATAAACAAAGGATTGAGACATAGAGTAGAGGATGGCAAAACTATATAGGTCTGGAAAGATAAGTGGATCCCAGGTTATGAGGAGGGAAAGGTCAAATCAACAGGAAAGGAGGAATGCAGCATAGAAAGGGTAGAGGAACCAATCACAGAAGGGGAGTGAAACCTAAGGCAGCTAAATTAATGGTTTGAGTAGGAAGATGTCTGGCAAATTCTAACCATTCCACTAAGCTTGATAGGGGGAAAGGATAGAATGTACTAGAAGTATACAAAATTTGGACAATTCACTATCAAATCTACTTATGCAGCAGAAAGGGAAGAAATTGGAAAGCATGGAATACTAGAAAGAAAGGAGGGTACTAGCTATCCCCAATAGGGGTCCAAAATGTGGAAAAGCCTATGGTCACTGCAGATGAAGCACAAACTTAAACATGTTGTACGGAGATGCCTGTTAAATAGCTTACCAATTAATGAATAAATGCACAAAAGATCTGGAAAAAGGAATCGAATATGTGACTGTTGTGGGGAGGAGGTGGAAACAGTGGAACATATGCTATTCTTTTGTAAAAATGCTGAACTCACTTGGAGGTTTACTCCAATACAGTGGGATGGGTTGAATGACATGAGCAGCAATTTCGTAAGATGGTGGAAAGGAATATTAGAAACAAACAAGAGAGATAAGGGACAGGAACACATTGCTTTGTTTGTAAATATTATGTGGCAGACTTGGAAAGCTAGAAACCGAAAGGTATTCTCTGATGATGAAGTAGATGCAGGTCATACTATACAAAAAGCACAGATGGAGTAGGCAAAATTCATGGATGCCCAATGTAGTAGAGAAGGGGAGTACATTGAACAAACAAATCACTCAAATCATTCAGTAAACTGGAAACCACCAAGCAAAGGAGTGGTTCTGATCAACACGGATGTTGCGTTCTCTAAAGGAATGAAGAAGTGTGGACTGGGAGGGATAGCGAGGAACTGGAAGGGAAGGATATAGAAGGCATGGGCAAAATCTGCAGAAAAATCCACTGAACCACTGGTGGAAGAAGCTGCAGCTATCAAAATGGGAATGATAATGGCTTGGGAAGCTCAGTGGAAAGCAATGGAATTCCAATCAGATTGCAAGGCCATAGTAGACATGATCAGAGAAAAGAAAGTCTATAAATCCAAAGTTATAGTCTTACTAGAGGACATCCAAAAAATGAAAGGCTTGTTTGATCAATATACTTTTTCTTTTGTTAATAGACTAGGAAATAGTTATGCACACAATCTAGCAAAGTTTGTTGTTAAACTTGTTATAGATGCAGATTGGGAAGGAAATTTTCCCATGAGGCTTAAAGAGAGCACAGAAAATGATCTATTAGGTAGTAACCCTTTTGTAGCTGATCTTGTAATATCAAGTTAGCAATGAAATATAAACTACTTTTGACAAAAAAAAAGACTATAGATTTCAGAGGTAAAATGATAACATCACTTTAATTTCTTCTAAATCTAGCTACACCCAACATGCATATGACATCAAGTCGACACAAAAAGGAAAGAGGTTAAAATTTACTATGTAAAAAAAAACCTTTCTCTCTAAAAAATTAAGAATTTTTTATAAAATAACATTGAGTCAATATAAAAAGGAAAAAAATTAACAATTACAACATAAAAAACAAATCATTTTCTCTGAAAAGAAAAGAAAAAAGAAAAAATTATTACTTTGAAAAAACCCCTAAGTTACAAAAATTCCTAAGACCATTTTTTATGGTATTTTTTAGTTTTTTTTTATTATGTTGACTTAATATCATTTTCTTGAAACTTCTTAATTTGTTTAGAGAGAATGGTTCTTTTTTATGTTGTAATTTTTTTCATTTTTATGTATAATGTCATGTCAATGTAAAATGTAACTAGATTTGAAAGAAACTAAAGTAATGTTCTAATTTTACCCTAAAAATTTATACCAAGTAATTATTTTGAGACTAACTTGTTTCGTTTTAGAATGTGTGGATGTGAGGGACCAAACTGGTCATTTTCCCTTTCATTAATAATATTTATTGACATTAAAAAAAACTTATTAGTGCTTCAACTTCGATAGCATCACAAATTCAGTTGAGGGTAGCCCTCCTCAGCTTCTCAAAATTACCCTTGTACTTGTGAAGATTTGTAATAACTTATAATAGTTACACCTCTCGAAACTAGAAGAATGAGGGGCAAACATGTAAAACCTACTCACCTACAATTCATGAAAAGAGATCTAAGTGACTAATTCCTTATATAACACTCATAAAATGAAAATTAATTGACATACAATTAGTGAAGAGAGATTTAAGTAATTAATTCCTTATATAACAAATAAAATAAGAAATTAACCTTCATTAGCCTTTTTTTGGTACAAACTTGTTAGCTATTAATAACTAAATGTCATCATCTAGCTTTTAGGAGAAAATCAAACATCAAATAAAAAGTGTGAAGAAGGAATTTTTTTTTTTTTAAAAAATGTCTTTTAGTTTTCTAACATTTTAGCTTTTCTTGGATCTCCCATTTTTCTTCAAACAAGATTTTGCTTTTGGAATTTATAATAATGCACTCCAAATATACCCCTAAAAATACTCCAAGTACACATGTTCTCAAATACACCTAATAAAATAATAAATAAATAAATAAAATGAACCTACCACCTCTTTCTTTTTCTACACACTACCCATCGACGTGACTACTGTCAACCTCTCCTTCTCTTTCCTCCCTCTCTCTCCTCTCTTTCCTCCCTTCCTTCCACCCTCCTGTCCTCCTCTCCTTTCTCCGTAGCCATCCTTCTCTCCCTCCCTCTTTCTCTCTTCTAGCTCTCCCTCCCCTTCCTTCCTCCCTCATTCTCTTTTTTCTTTCTCTTCCTCTTCTCTCTTCTTCCCTCATCTTCCCTCATCTCTCTTCTCCTCCCTCCTCTCACAACCACATTCCCTTCCCTTCCCTTCTACTCTAGTAGGCCAGTACCCTCTTTTCCTCCTCCTCTTCTCTCCTCTCTCTCCTTTTCCTTCCTTTCCTTTCCTTCTTCTTTCCCTCCCTTTCCTTTCCCTCTGGCTCTCTTCTCTCACAACCATCCTTCCCTCCCTCCCTCTCCCTTTTGGTTGCAGAGGGGATGAGGGAGAGGAGGATGCTTGCAAGAGAAGTAAAGGGAGGAGAAAAGGGATGAAGGGGTGGGAAAAAGAGGAAGAGGGAAGAGGAGAAGGAGAAGAGAGAAAGAGGGGGAAGCGGTGGTGGTGGCGAAAGAGGAAGTGGCAATGATCGGCATCAAAATTTTAGGATCTGATGATTGGAGATTTAATTGTATATTATGGTTAAGTTTAGGATATTCTTCGGTGATTTTCTATAAATTTTATTTTATTATTAAAAATTTGATTTCAACGAGGATTTTAAAGATCAATTTTCGATACACTGACAGTGTATATAATTTCACCATTAAATGTGTAAATTTTAGGGTTTTAGTGTTTTGAATTTTGGTGAGAACTAGGCAAGCGGCCGATCCACCTATTTTTAATAGGGTTGGATTCATCATTACAAAAATGCTCACATGCCACATATCAACCAAGAAGTTAATGCAATTCCAACCATTCACCCCCTCAGGCTTATACCACATTGTCATCAATGGTGGTAAAAAGAAAGAAAAGAGATACTTCCCTAGTGAAATGAGTGAAGTGAGTGGATATGTGATGAATTTCAAAACTAGCCTTGCATACACAACCAGAACAAAACTTATACTAGCAAGAGGTTAACTTCATTAGTGAAAGAGAACTATCAGTACAAAGGATAAGAATAACTAAAATAAATAAACAAGGGTAAATTACCTTCTGTCTCCCTGTGGTTTAGTGCTTTACCCATAGCCCCCTATGATTTAAAAACCTATATATGACCTCTTCATGGTTTTGGGTTAAAGTGCCTGATAAGCACAATTTCTTTATTTTGACTCAAGTTTTAAATTTATAAATTCCTAAATATCCCACACTTTACTGCAAGTATACATGTCTTGTTTGAGTATAGGGTATTAAAGATTGATCCTACAAGGAAGAGTGATCAATTACCGATGCTATTTAAATTCCTTTATTATTTAGACACTCACAAATGCAAATAAAGTAAATCTAAATTACAAACATATAAGAAAATGAAATGAAAACTGCAATAGAAAGCTCCTAGGGAATGGAATTCTTAACCACTCTTTGCTAGCAGTATTACCTAGGCAATTGAATACTACTACCTTGGTTAGCTATGGCGTAATTTTCTTACGCATATGAAATCGACTCTCATAGTGAATCAACTATATCTATAACTAATCCATACCTACTCTCGTGGTTATGAAATTAGCTACAAGTTTATGAAGTTTAATGAAATTACTGTAAAACAAGCCACAAAAGTGTATATCACTCTCGTAAGTGTACTCTCTAAGTTTAGCACTTCCTTGAACTAACATTAAATTACAACTTTCATTGATAATCCAATATCTTCAAATAATTACAACTAGTGGCCAGTTAATTATGATTGTAAGAACAAAAGTGCTAAATAACTAACTCAAAACAATAGCATCAACCCCCAAGCAAATCTTACAAACAAATCATAGCAAGTTCATCCAACCCAAGGCGTCAAACTTTAGCTAAACATAAAGTAGATGAAAATACAATTCAATCTTGTATTATAACTAACAAAGAAATCAAATACAAAAGTTAAAGTGTTAGTAGAGATCAAACCATTGTCACTATAGCTCAACTTCTCCATCTTCAATTTCAATCCTTATCCAAGCTGGCTAAATACAAGATGGAATGATTAATCGAATTCTATACTATCTTAATCTAACCTAAGAACTAAGATCTAGGAGTTTTCAGCTTTGGATGTATATTTTGGTGGTGTTTTCCTCTCCTTCTCTAGCTTTCCACCATCTAAAATGAAAGATACAAGCTCTTTTTATAGAGAAATCTTCAACCCTTTAACTTACATCTTTCAATGTGAACATAGATTTCATAAGTCAACATTTGTGGCTTCAAGAAAACCAAGAAAAGTTGAGCTGACAAAAGGTGTATCTTGATAATAATCGTGCTCTCCTTCAAACCACAATAATATCTTACCAATCCTTCAAGTGCATGAAAGGCGAACTCTTCAAGAAACAAGTTGAGCAAGTTGTAGTTTTTCTGGTCAAACATTTTGGCCAGAAAATCCTTAGAGGAAGTTGGACTAGTTACAAGGCCAGTTATGAAGCTGAAAAAATTTCGCAACAGCATTTGAAACGTTCTATTTGGTAATCGGCTTAGGAACTGCTTGAGCAACCATGGCCGGTTCCTGCTCTCCTGTTTCGCAACAATTTCCAGCATCTTTACTTGACTTGGCAACTAAATTCTTTCGAATCTTTTTGCCCTTTTCCCTATAAAAACAACCAAACTAAACAAGTAAAAGGGATAAAAATTCTATCATTAATCAACAATACTCAAACATCAACTTTTAACATAATATCAACTTCAATTCTTGATTTCAAGTAAAAAGAGTTTAAAAATTCTTAAAATAGCCACAAAATAAATCATAAATTAGGCACTTATCAATGTCATCGTTGCTTTTTCCGTTAGAACTAACGATCAATAGTAAAAAGTCAAAATCAAACTAATAAATTGACAAATTCACCCTTTTGCTACTATTTTTTTCTTTTCTTTTTCTTTCTTTCTTTTTTTTTGGGAAGAGAAGAGATGATTTTGAAAATCTATATTTTGGTTTACAAAATCCTAATTTTCTCTAAATATAAAAGAGATGGAAGGGAAACAAAAAATTAAGAATTAAGAAACCAAAAAGATGAAAAGGAAATATAAAACAAATGAATAAGAAACTAAAATGCCTACTCCTTTTTTTACTACAAATATCATTATAGGTTTTTTAACCAAATCTTTAATGATATTTCTATTTCTTATTTATCTATTTTTTATTTCAATTTCTTCTTTTTTATGTTTGGATGGAAAAAAGAAGCAATGAAAGGGAAATTTGTCAAATCAATAGTTTGACTTTGATTTTTTACTTTTACCATTAGTTTTAATGGAAAAACAAACGGTGATACTTTAACCCAAATCATGAGGAGGCTATATATAGGTTTTTAAAGCATAGGGGGTAAAAGGTAATTTATCCAATAAAAAAATAAAGTTTAAAGATCAAATCTTGCAACAACAATGAAATAAAGGATTATTTTATAAATCTCCCTTGAGGTTTCTGACAATATCACTAGCCTCCCTTGAAGTTTGCAAAATTATACAAACCTCTCACGAGGTTAAAATTTTGATAACAAAATTAGTCCAATTAACCTTAAAAAAGTACTTTAAATAGAGAGATGAAACTTTGATTCCATAAATATCCCTTATGCATGTATATAAGTTGTATTAGTAAAAAAAATAAAAAATAATTAAAAATTAGAAACAATTAATACACACATTTCATCACTCTAAAAGTTTACATTTATAAATTAGGCAACACAAATAAGTAACAAAATTACACTAATGATCACAAGACTTAGCAAAATAGACTAACCATATCTTTTTATATTATATTTACTATAATTCTTCTGATTTTCAATAGAAAAATTTTCAAATTTTGCTTTTCTTTTTCCTCCTTCTTTCATTAGGTATATTAATTGATGTTATTTTGTAAATATAAGTCATCGTTCATCATTAAAGAAATTTTCAATAGTTATTTTTGTTAATTAGTTATTAATAGTTAATTAGTGCTCTAATTATTTAATTGTTATATATTAGTAATAGAGAATAGCGGGAAAAGGAAGGCAAAGTTCAAAAAAAAATTCTATTGAAAATCTCAAGAATCATAGCAAACATCATGTCAAAAGAGATAACTAGTCTGTTTTGTTGAATTTTGTGATTATTAGTGTAGTTTGTTTGCTTATTTGTATTGTCTAATTTATTAAATGTAAACTTTTTGAGTGATGAAATTTGTGTCTTAATTGTTTCTAATTTTTAATTATTTTTATTTCTTTTACTAATACAACTTATATACATGCATAAGGGGTATTTATGGAATCAAAGTTTCATCTCTCTTCTTCAAGTACTTTTTTAATGTTACTTTTTCTAATTGGACTAATTTTGTTGTCAAAACCTTAATTTCAGGGGAGGTTTGTGTAATTTTATAAACTTCAAGAGAGGCTAGTGGTATTGTCAGAAACCTCAGGGGAGGTTTATGAAATTATCCCATGAAATAAACATAGGTTTGCAACATCAAAGAAAAGAAAGAAATCAAGCTACTACAGTTGGGCCTCCATGCTCAATTGCAGCACTTGTGGCATCCATGCCACTAGCATTGCCTTCTTGGTGTTTTCGTATGGGTGGTGCCTTCATCCCAAAGTGAGTTTCAATCCGATGAAGGTAGTCTCCATGACTCTGCAGTGCCCTTATAGATTAGGTGTGGTGCTCGTGCATCTCATGGATCATTATCTTTTCAAAAAACTAAACATGTCAAGCATGCGCTTCCATCAAGGGTGCTTGTCCACAAGTGAGGGAGGCGGTGGCAGTGACAGTGAAGGTGCTGAAGTAGATGCTCCATCTGTTCCTCTCCAACAAGATGAGCTCCTAACCTAACATTATAACCAAGGTTAGATAATGTGTGGGAGTTTACCTCATTTGTTGGGATAATACTTTTAGGAAATCTCATGGCATATCATCGATTGTCTCTCATGGCGGTGGTCTACATATGGCTAATGATGAAACTGTTATGTGGAAGACCTCGCAACTACCCCAAAAAAAATTGTCAAGGATGTATACATAACTATTCCTCACTTCACAAATACCGCTATCTTTGGAGATCACGTTCTAGCTGAGGAAATAAAGGATAATTCTCTTATTGATAGGGAGACTCTTAGCCTTGAGTTCTTCCATCCTTCCATTGTGAGCGGAGCTATAGTTAACATTAAAGCATTGCAAAACTATAACAATAGACCATTCAGTAGTCTGTGAATTCTTTCATCAAATCTACACTATCACCTACATTCCCTTTGCCTAAAGTGTTGTTTCGTTAGAACAAAAATACAAAAGTCAAATAGAAAAATTAACAGTAGTTATAACAATGGTTTTAACAATTACAAATTTACTATAATAAAATTATAGACAATGATATTACGATAATGAACAAATGTGGATAGTTGAGGCATGAATATCTCTCTTTGTTTAAGGTGATGTAAGCTTCTGAGGAAGAATTAATTCCGGTGTAATAGAATCTCCAACTTGTCACCCCTAGTACAACAATCTAGCCACACTTGCTGTCACTCTTATTAGTTTGAACAACTAAAAGAGTATAGCTCTACTAATACCGATTTTTCTTGCCAATCTTTCTGATAGAAAATAACAAAGGAATAGATAGTTTTCTCTTATGAATTGTACCTCACAAAACATAAGTTGTTGTAGTAATATTTTTTTTGTCTCAACTATACATATTTATGGGTGAACGAAAGTTAGACAAACATAACTTACACTACTAATAAGATACTACGTAAATTCTGAAATTATTGGTCATTCAAAACACATTCAAATTTGAATTGTAAGTTACAAAACCTTATTGTAATTGAAAAGCCATAATTTCATATAATGAATCTTTAGTCAAAAACTATTCAAACACTAATAAAATTCAAAAACCGTTGCCAATTTGTTCTCCTTGTAACTTACACAATTCATTGAGAATTTAACTATTTTATTAAAATACTCCAACAGTCTCCCACTTTTTTAATAAAATAAAATAGTGTAATATTATATGACAAGAAAGGATTAACGTGCATGATATAGGTAGCAATGCCTTGAACCTATAGTTAGTGTTATAGTAATTTCCAAAACTAGAACTAGTAGTGAACTTCGGTCTTGAATTATAGCTGCTTTTGAGATATTGGATATCACTTTACACACATAATAGTCCAGGCATTCTCATGAACTTATAAAGCTGGCACTTTATGACCTTGTGCTAAATCCCAATTCTTTCATGAGTGCGTAAGAGAACAAGTCCCAATTTTCTTTGGGGTGGTCCCATCCTTACACTCATATAGGTGAAATCTATTAAGGGTACTCCCGTAACTCAAACACCCACTCATAGGAGCTATAGATTTCATTAAGAGTAATATAGTTTAATCTTTCTTTCATCACAGGATGTATGCACATATACCATAGAGATGGACTATAATTATCAAGAGTTATGCATACCCATTTCAAATCACCATGTAATTTGTTTTTTCCCTTTGAACCTAACTATTGGGATCTCCAATCATTAGGTTGGATATTCTTACATATGATTTATGATTTATGAACTTTAGTCACATTCCTCTCATTGTCAATCATATCTTTGCCTCAAGTTTGAGCTATTCACTATCATCACAAAAATATAAACAAAGATATGATTTTATTGGTATTTTGAGTCAAATTATTTCATCAACTATCACAATAATGCAATGATATTACTAATATTTTGTGAGAACATTTCTCATATAATTCTCAATTTCATTTAGTAGGCCAGTAATCTATAAACCTACTAGGAACCATTCTTGTAATCTCTATGGAATTTCAATGGAGCTTCTTTTTTCTTTTTGCAAAAATATGAAATACTTCAACTACTTTCACATTATATTCACACTTTTGAGTGTGTATTCATATGCACAAGCTCAAAGAAAGGATTAAGAAATCCAAAAACATGATACTTAATATCATTTAATATTGCACTTAATTGCAACTCTAAAATTCATACTCACAAGTTGCAAAAATAACATGGTATCACATGTGATTCTATCCGTTAAATTTTTTTATTCACAATAAAAATCCATGCTTTTAAGAATCTTCAATAAGATATCAGATTCTTTGCAATAATTTTTAGCAAAGAGACACCCCCATGATAGGGTGTATTTTGTATTACGTTTATATGTATAAGTTACTAGTTAACTATATTATTTAAGCTTTATTTTGAATAAAAATTACTTAATTTTGCTCTTATATTGGTCTAATAGGTGAAAAGTTCAATTGGAGAGAAAATGAACTAAAAACATGGCATCAAGAATCAATGGAAAAAGAAGAAGTCAAGCGAGAGTAGTTCACGGGAGCGACATGTTTCAGTATTTTGGTGATAACTTAAGCTACATCAATCGGATTTGAAGCTAAGAGAATTCTCTATAAATCCTATGAATACATTAGAGTCTGGTTGTCACATTTTCATAGTCAAAAGTCCAAATTATGGAAGTATAGTTGTGCTGCAAAGTTCTTCTGACCAGTTCTCAATATTTTGGGCATATCTCAGTATCCAGACCTCCAAATAATATGATTCTGGAGTACTTATTCAAAGGGTTACAACTTTTATGTTTTGAACAAGAGCTAATTTGGCCTCTTTGATGGAGATTTTTGGCCTTAAAATGGATCCACTCGCGGATTCGAACTGATCTATCCGCGAATCTTCAATAGCTTGCGCCGATATTCACGTCGGAGTTTTTCTAGTCAAGTCATCCGATGGAACACGGGCGCTGAGTTTAGACCGGTGTTTGCACAGGTGTTCATCTGGAAAATGCACAAATTATCATTTTTTAGCTCCATTAAATCCAATCCTACCCTCTTTCAAATACAACTTTAAGAAACTATAACTAAAGGGCTATCTAGGATGTTTGTAGAGGTGGAAAATATTAGTTTAGGTTAGTTTTAACATCTTTTCACATTTCATTCTAGAGAAATCAAGATCAAATGGAAACGAATCAAGGAGCATGCAAGGAGAAGATTGGAGCAAGCAACTACGAAGTTTTCTTACTCTTTCTCTTATTTTTGTAGCAACTCTTTGAATTCGTGGTTTTTCTAGTTTAATTTCTTGCCTTTTGCTATGATTTATCTATCTTGATTTAATTACATGTTTGTGCCTGCCCACCATGGGCATGCTCTTAAAGTTTGTATTGAATTGAGAAGGGATATGAAACTACAAACTAAATAGATAAACATATTCAGTCTAATCACAAGAGTATGTTAGAATTTATATAACACACTTATGCCATGAAAGTTCTTAAAGGGTTTAATTGAATACTTGCAATCTCAAGAGAGACATACGATTTAATTAGGCACACGTTAGATATATCAAGAGATAATCTAATATACAATTGTGTGATACATTCATGGTTTATTGAGAAATTAACTAAATAATTGAATCAAATTCTGGATTAAAATCTAAAACTCTAGACTCGGGTCTATTGTTTTCTCACTACTACTCTATTTCAATTGATTATTCCTTTATTGTTTAGTTAGAAAAAACCACTCCTTGAATTTAAATTTTGTTATTTTAGAATAATTAAAGTAGAAAATTAATTCGTCCCTATGGATTCGACTCTGGAATACTCCAAGTAAATTATTACTACGATTGACCCTGTGCGCTTGTAGGAAATCGTCGATCAAGTTTTGGGTGCCGTTGCTAGGGTCAACGCTAAATTTTTTGTTATTTTGTCTTTTATTTTTATTTTTATTTCTGCACTTTTGTTTTTATTTTTATTTCTTAGGTACCTTGGTTTAAGATGGTTTTAAACATTCCTAATACTCAAGATACACCACTAGCTCTACCTGCTAGGCTTCGTCTGAGGAACATCTAACTTCCCGTGAAAGCAGTTTCCCCACGTTGTATTCGGCTAAGTGATGGAGTTAGGAATTACGAGCTCAAGACTGTACATTTGAATATGTTTCCTGCTTTTTATGGTCTAACTAATGAAGGCCTGCTATCTTTTATCCGAGAATTTTACTCGGTGGTGCAAACTTTTCCATTGAGTGGGATATCAGAAGATGATCTGCGGATGAGGTGTTTTCCCTTCTATCTCAAGGACCGTGCTAAATCTTGGCGGCTAAACTTACCTGAGGCATCCTTGAGAATTTAAGAAGATGTTTACAACATCTTTATGACCAAGTACCACTCTCCATAGAAAACTATTGATTTAAGAAACAAGATTTGCTGCTTTGCTCAAATGGAGAGAGAGCCAATTCATGAAACTTGGGAACGATTTAAGTCGTTGCTTGCTCAATGTCCTCATCACCAGTATCCGTTAGCTCCACAAGTGCAATTTTTCTATGATGGGCTAACTTTCACAACTCAAGACATGATAGATTTTGCAGCAGGATAGTATATTGGTGATAAAACTCCGAAAGAATTGGTTGCAATATATGAATTACTTTCTAGAAATTTTCAACAAAAAGCGATCTGGGGTAAGAGAACAAGTGTTCATGAAATGTTTATGCAAAAAGACTTGGGGTCACAGGGTAGCTGAATTGAGTAAACAGATGTGACAAATGCAGTCATTGCTCACTCAGTAATCAGAGCCTTGTACTAATTGTAACATGTATGGACATTCCATAGCAAGGTGCTATAATAGATAACCATCAACTATGGTGGAGAATGTGAATTTTGTCAGAGCCTATGGAGGTCAAAAGATGCAACAAAGGAATGATCCCTTCTCAAATGCTTATAATCTAGGTTAGCATAATCATTCTAATTTATAAAGGAGGGAGCAACTTTTGGGCCCATCAGGGTTCCAAGATTAGCAGCGAAAATTGCAGTATCCTCTTGAACCAATCCAATAGAAAAGGCTTAATATGGAAGAAATGATGTTTCAATATGTGCAAAAGATGGATGAAATGGTCCAGTCCCAATAAGCATCCATTCAAAGTCTCGAGAAACAGGTTGGCCAACTAGTAAGGGTAACGACTGAGAGGGGCAAGGTAAACTGCCAAATACTACTGAAGTGAATCCTAAAGAAGCTACAATGGCAGTTATACTTAGATCAAGGAAAGTGTTGGACGAACCAATGCAAGACGAGACTAGAGAAAGGGGGGTCCTCACATAGCACTTTACCTATGAATAGGCACTGCCTCTAGCCCATGTCTTGAACCAAAAACATGACCCAACAGCATCCAATTCTTCGTGAGAGATCAAACAAGAGAAGACAAATGAAATTTGCAAAGAAAGAACAAAGCACCAGTTTTCGACAGAAAATGTTTTCAAGGGTTTCTAAGGCCGACTTTTTGGCACAAACATGATCCTTGCTCGTTCAAATCATCAAACAAAATTTTCAAACATCATAAGTCATGCAAAAATGAGATCTAAGGTTCATAAATTTAGAACTTTCCATGGCTTGTCTAAATCTCATTTATACGTTGAAACAACGAAGAGAAGGGAGTAATAGTTACCTCCGATGCTTGCCTGAATCGAAACTGGAGTGGAAAGCTCCAGGAATACGTGCAAATCTTTTGCGAAGAGAGACACACCCTGTTGCTGCAGTTGCGCCAAGAACTGTGAAGCGGGAAACTTTGAGCTGGAATTCAAGGTATTTAGGGACATTTTTTGGGGACAGTTTCAAGACAAAAGTTTCTCCCCTACAACTATAGATAGTGCAGAAAAAATAATATCCTCAAAAGGAGGTCGGAGTTGGTCGGAATAAAGTGACGAATAGGATTGTTCGGTCAACCCTAGCTCAGCTTTTGTTTGCAGAATTTTTTTCTTTTCTTCCTTTTTTTTCCTCTTTTTTCCTCTCTCTCTCTGATGCTTAGCTGACTTTCTTTACTTTTTCTCCCCTCTCCCTCTAAAAGCTGTGTTGTCATCTATTTAAATGGGACAAAAACCCTAAAACCTAAGATGAATGGTTGGGATAAAAAAAAAAGAAAATTGGGTTTATGTGGCATGTTTTGATCCATTCGATGGTTTTGCCAGCTATTTTTTGGATAGGATTTGGGATATAATGAGCTGTCTTTTGTACTATCAAACTTGGGGAAAAAGAAAAACCAAAAAAAATGAAGAATCTTGCCAAGAAAACCAAATTTCTATTGCCTTGTACTGGTTTTCTGTGTTGCTGCAAAATTGAAGAAGGAACGTGCGCATGCATGCACACGCGCGTGAAGCTTTAGCAGATATATATATATATATTTACAAAAACACATGAGCTAATGGGCTTCTTTTCCTTTCCTTCTTTTCCAGATTTTTGTTGGATTTTGCCTTGGGCTTTTGGTGTTTTGGGGAAATTCTTGGTTGGGTTTTGGGGAAATTTTGATTGGGTTTTTGATTGGATTTTTTTCTTTTTGGATTGGGTTAAAAAATGAAAAATATTTTAAAATTCCATTTCTTCTTCTTTTTGCTACAAAACAACGCAAAATAAAATAAAAATGATAAAAATAAAGATACAATAAAAATTAACAAAATTTTTTGGAAAAAATTTGGTGTCTACATTTGCCAAGAAAAAAAAATAGATTTGCTTCTCCCATACTTGAAAATGCACAATTTTATATTTTATAATCACAACACCTTTGGTAAAACATGATAGTGTTAATAATTGTTATCAAAGTTCAATCCAAATTTAATCAATAAAACCTCAAAAAAAGGTTCTAATAGCTTGAGATCAAAGAGTTCAAATTTGAATAATACTTGTAGCCAAAATTAGTTAGAGAAATTGAAAATTACACATAAGTTTAATGAGGTAGATAATCAAAACTTCACAACAAATTATAGTAGTTACACAAATATTATATTTGGATTACTATACTCATGTGCTTTGCACATGTAGTATTTACTTCACATTTCTCTACACATTTCACAAAACTACACATAAACATCATCAATAGCTAAAACTACTCATATTAAACTCACAATAACAACCATAATCGTCAAGATCATCAAATCCCACAAATGCCAAAAATTCTTTAACCCAATAGTGGCAAAATTTAACACTCAATCTTTGGTGAAGATTTCTTACCTTAATCACATAATATGCTACTTAGTGATGCAAATGGAATGAAAACCCCCAATTTATAACCATAGATCTGCCCCCAATTAGCTCAATTAAGATCAATTGAAGAATTTAGTGTTTCGTTCAAAATCACCCAAAACTTGTCTTTTGTTGCATTTTGATCTATGAGTAATGTGTGTTAAAATGATTGTGATGTTTGCTTAGTGAAAGAGTGGAAGAAAAAGGAAGAAAAATGATGATTTAGGGGGAGGGAAATAGAGCTCTCTTGGTCCGCAGTCGAAAGAGAAAGAAAAATGAGGAAGATGAAGCTGGATCAGAATTTTCAATTTGCTACAAATAGGGTCTTGCATTTGATCACAGATCCATTACTATATACAAGACATAAGGGGTGCTCTCAAGTCGAATTGAGATCGAGTAGTACCGTGACGACTGGAAAAATTTTCTTATATTTTTCTTAAAAATTTCCTTTTATTTGGAATTTATGACTTTAGAATAGTCTTACTACTCATTTACCCCACAATAAGTGCAAATAAACATAGAATCAAGGGTTTTTCCTTTCGTTTTCAAGTTATCGTAACTTAGGGTTTTTACGCCTTTTCGTAGTGTAATTATTCGGTACGGAGTGTGTATCACATTTACTGATTTAGAGTGAGTTTTAGATGATATTAAGTGTGTGATTAGAAGTGATAATAATAAGTTAGTGAATTTTAAGTTCAAACCTTAGTATACGCGATTGAGGAAAAACGGTTGGAACCGACGGGTACCATTTGTTACCGAGTGAGTGCGCCACTTGAACACTACTTTATTACCTTAATCTTCTCATTTTATTTCAGCTAATTAACTCTCAAAATATCTCTTAGATTAGCCACAATTTTTGACCAAAAGAAATGAGGTAAGTCTAGAAAAGCCAAGTGTCACAAACCTATTGGAAGTTGGACTTGACCAAGTCTTGCTTAACTTTATTAAACCAACAATTGACCCAAATCATCTTCATTTTACCTTCTAGTGGCCGGCTGTTTTGAGGGGATAAAGTAAGAGAGAAAAACAAAAAAACAAAAGCAAGGAAGAAAGGTTGGATGTTGGACCTTTGACCAAGACTAGTTTAGTCTTTATCTTAGAAGCAAATTTGACTACAACACTTCATTCTTTTCTTATCTCTTGACCGACCAAGATGCTTCATTTCAGCCTCCATTCTGCCATTCCAGCCGTGAGTGAAGAAAGGAAAAGAGAGAAAGAAAACCATTTCATTTCATCTTGAGTTTAGCTTATTTGAGAGAGAATTCAAGAAATCTAAACCGATTAACTCATAAATTGGAAGTTTGGGAAGCTTAGGGAACTAAAAATTTCAAGGGGAAGTGAAGGAGAACACTAGCAAGCTCCGGTTAACTGATCTGTTTGTGCGATTCTGGTTCCGTAATTTGAAAGTTTGACCTAGATACACTATGATCTGAACTAAGTGGTCTTCATAAAAGTTGTAGCTCTCTACCTTAGCTTCGAAATGGTATAAATTTCACCCCAATCCGATAAGCGTAGCTTCGGTTGTGTCCGTTACACAAAATAACGTTAAATCTGTCTTTTGCTAAACTTCATTTCCGCACATGTCCTTAGCTTGATTTTGTACTTGTATGACTTTGAGTCTACTGAACGGCTATTGAAATGAGATCATTTTGTGTGTACCTTTGGGACTGATTGAGGAAAAGAATGAAGCCATAAATGGCTGAAAAATAGGTAAATACAAAGGGCGTGTTGCCCAAATTTACGCTTGAGGACTAGGTAGATACATTTGCGACTTGAGTAAGGCTTGAGAGTGAATACCACTTGAACCATCTAGGATATTTGTGTCTTCTTTTCTCACAGTATATAAGTTAGATTTTGGCTGAACCTTGTACCCTTGGAAAAATAAAATTTACGACTAATAAAAAAATACGTTTTCTTTGTTTCTTCGACTCAAATGGAGATTTCAAAGTTTTACAAGCGAGTATAAGTTTTAGAAATATTTTACTCATGTCCTTTAGTTTAAATGTACTCTTTTCACTTCCAAAACTATACTTATCCTTTGTACTAATAGTTACTCGGATTTTCTTTGAATCACCTAAACTTTGGATGATTTAACCATAATATTTTTCCTTGGTTATTATTAGGGTTCCTTGGTGATTGAGAGTATTATCCGGAAGGATACTTTGGACGTTATTTTATTTAAATAGGTGAGTGTTCTTTGTACGTTATGTTTTCAATGACTATGTAGATTGTTGTGACTATGTGACTATTTGTGAATATTTGATTAAATGTTAAATGTTTTCAATGATTTTTAAAATGAATTTTTGTTAGGCGAGTGTGTACTTTATCGCACTCGAGCTAAATGAATGTGACATTTACAATGATTAAATGATTAAATGCTACTTGTACATGAATGTAAGCCGTTTGGCTGAACTGGGCCCTTGCCCTTCGTTGCCGATCGACTCGAGCCAAAAGCGGACTCGGTCGGGCGATTGGTAACCCTCGGAAAAAGTTTGGTATACTCGAGTATTACCACATTGTCGGGTGGAGACTGGCCAATGTCCAGTAGGGGAAAAATGAAATGAATGAATGAATGGCAAGAACGATAGAGGGGTTTTCACTTACAAATGAAATTATTTTAATGCTGGAGAAATAAGGAAATGATTGGTGGAATGAATGAACGAAGGGCTCCACGTGAGCATGTATCCTTTTAATGAATGTGTTCTTATTGCTTTATATTGTAAATGTTTTCTGAATGACTTGTTAATATCTGATTAATGTCCTTGTCTAATTGATTTGATTATTGCGTACGGAGCCTCGCTGGGCTTTTAGCTCATTCCGTTAGTTTTATTTTCCTTACAGGGGATGCGAGCAGGGGCGAGAGACTTGTATAGAATAGCATAGTCTAGTTCTTTTAAATTTTTGCAATTGTACTCACTCTAATGCCCGGATAGGGTTGGATGTATTGAGAACTGAGAACTTTCATTTTATTAGGGTTTGTATTACCTTGGAGATGGGAATGAATGTAAGTACACATTTCAAGTTGGAATTATTATTTCACTTTTCCTCGATGTTATATCTTATTTTGGTTTGAAGAGAGTGAACGAGTCCTGGCGAGAGCTGGGCAGGCGGTCCGCCGAAGCCTTTGGTTTGCCTTAGGGGAAGGTGGGGCCGTCACAAGTACCATACTCGAGCTCAAACTAATGGGTATGAGTACTACTCGAATTCGAACTCGAGCTCTAATGAGCCAAGGAGCCCGAACTTGAACTCGACTCGATGGAGTTGTAGAAAAACTTGAGATCCTCAACTTGAGCTTGAAAAATGAGCTTGAAATCTATGTTTTCCAATCCAGAAATTCAGCAAACTGAGCTCAAAATACACCAAAAATTCAGTAAAATAGCAACTCATCTTAGAAGGTTACACTACCTTTTGCTTCATTTTAACACAAATGCCAACCATGTGATTTTTTTTTTTTCCTGAAACGTTAGTAGACTTTCATTGATCTAGTAAAAGAGTTTACATGTCGAGCAACGGCTCGTTAAGCTGTACAACTTGTGTTAAAAAACACAGAGGAAGTGATGCTTCCTCATCCAACAAAATGCCTAAGGCATATAAGCTAGCATTAGCACTAGCAGAACTATTATCATTCTTATCTAAACAAAAAGAGCACATTCGAAACAATGGCTTTAAACAAAATATGTCCTCTAAGATCATTGTTAACCTGCCATCCAAC
This sequence comes from Coffea eugenioides, assembly GCF_003713205.1. Taxonomy (NCBI): domain Eukaryota; kingdom Viridiplantae; phylum Streptophyta; class Magnoliopsida; order Gentianales; family Rubiaceae; genus Coffea; species Coffea eugenioides. The sequence goes on from NC_040041.1 coordinate 38,711,587, forward strand.
GCTCTCCCAAGCAATATTTGTCTCAGCACTTCTTTGTTTTGGACCCTTACTTTGATGTTGCGCCATCCCCTATGCAACGCTTTGCACAACACTAATCTGATTGCTGCAGCCGCGTCCATGTTTTTGTTTCCATGACTTCTGTCCTTTAGTGCCCATGATTCTGTTGTGTCATGTGACCATGTCCTGATCTCAACCCCTATACCTACCACAGCAGGCTTGAGTAGGGTAGTTGTTGTCACTGTCATACTTTTCAAGGACTGGTCCTCTTGTGCTTCATTTCCAATCTCCAGGTCTGGCATTGTTTCTGCTGTACTCCAATCAGCTTCATGCTTTCTTACATCCTCCATGTCCAGCCATTCTGTATGTGCTTTTTGGATTACTTTGCACGGTTGATGGTTACAGGCATTCTCAAATTCCCTTTTGTTCCTATCTTTCCAAATCTGCCATAAAATGTTCGCGGTAAGACCAATGTGGCTGTTTCCCTCTTGTCTAGAATCGAGTCAGCAGGGCCCTGGTCGATTAGGTAACGAACCCTGGATTTTCTGTTTTGTCAAGTAGAGTGTTATCTTCTCGACTAATCGGTATACTCGAGTATTACCACCTCTGTTTCTGTGTGGTGTTCGGGCCCAACAAGGGGTATGTTTGGTGGATGGAATTTGGTGTAAAGTGGGGTCTACGGTCATGTTTGTTCTTTAAACATTGACGGAGAGTCAACGAAGTTGGATCAAGTATTGCAACGGGGATTTGGCTCTTGAGAGCCACCTGTATCCTTTCTATTTGAGATGTTTATTTATTTCCTTATTTGGCGTGTATATTTGATTAATTAAAAGTAAAGCTTCATGATTCTTGACTTCTTGTACTTTTGGTACCTCATTGAGCGTAAGCTCACCCCCGTTACCCCCGTTACTTTTGGAATACTAATTTTTGGAAGAAAGAGTCAAGCTAAAATAGATATATGTTTTGTTTAAACTCCTCTGTAATTGAAACCCTAATTGTATTTTGTATAAGTACGGATATTATGGCTTGTACTTCAAGTTAATTTGTTGGAGACTCCAATGTATATGTATAAGTGTTTTATCATGTATCTATCATGTATCTTAAGTGTGTTTGTTTGAGATTGTATGTCTCTATGACTTTGGTGAACCTTATTTGTGTCCGTTGGAAATCGGGCGAGTTCAGAGCTCGAGCAAGGAAAGAAAAGCAATCTGGTAGGAAACAACTGCAGACAATCCGGCCGTATATCCGGCCAGATCTTGGCCAGATACTTGGCCGGATTGGCAGGGGAGGTTGAAAATTTTGGTTTTTACTCACTGCCTTGAATCCGGCCGGATTCTGACGTGGCACTCACTTTTTTCGATTTTCGTTTGAGCGTTCAATCGAAGTGCTATTGCATCGTTTAGTGTAACTAATTCGGTTTCCGACAGTTCATTTTCTCGAAGTTCTTTTGCACGTTTTGTAGGGTTTACGTGTGTTTTGGCCTAGTAGTCCTGACGAGAGTTAGGCAGACAGTTCGCTAACCCTTCCCTAGGGGAAGGTGGGGCTGTCACATCTATTGTCACAAGTGTATTTCCTGAGTTTGGCACTTTTAGAACTAACATTGAACTACCACATTTGCTATATTATTCAATATCTGTAGATAACCATAATTAATGATTTGTTAATCATGATTGAGATATCAAAATTACTAAATATTTTGCACAATTTATGAACCAAAACAACTTGGAACATTACATAACAAACATAGTTAGTTAATCTAATCCCAAGGAATAAAACTTAGAAAGAAAATAATATCCTTATATTGTTACTAAACATTTGAATTCAAATAGAAGAGATAAAGAGTTGATGAATGAATAATCCCTGTCACAAATGATCCTCCATATCCTCTTCTTCAATTCAAAATTTTTAGCCTAGTTTAGCTATATAGAAAACTCAAAACAATCCCTAATCTAGAAGAAAAACTAAAGAAACTTAGAAAAACTAAAGTGTTTCTTGACATTATATGCTGCTACACATCATTCAAATGTCACTAACATGTAGTATATATAGGAAGGCTAAAGTGATTGAAAAATGAATGTAAAAATGATGCGAAAACCTAAAAGAAATATACCCGTACTTTTTCATAGATCCTTAGTGGAATTTTTAGTTATGATAATACTTATTTTCATAACTAACTGCCTGAGAAAAGGATTAAAGGGTTTTCTCAAAATAAGCTTCTTCATTTCTTTGAAAATCATGTGATTTAATTATTTGTTTAAAGAAAAATGTTCGTTTAATGTAAAATATATTTTACTAAGTAGTAATGTGTAGTAGTATGTTTTAAAAGTATAAAGGTGTTTCAATGTGTAAATGTTTGAGGAAAATAATCCTTGTGTTTTAAACTAGTGAAATCCAATTTTTACTTGTCAAATATTTATGAATTTATTTGAAAAATAATTTTGTTTGATATGTAATAATTGTCTTTTAGTAAGCAAAACATAGTATGTGTTAAATATGATGGTTAGTGGCTTGAAACTATTAGGAAATGATGGTTCTAGAAGAAGGAAAAACAAACAAACAAGTCAGTTTTGGTTTTCTTGGACAGCTGACTTATTTAAAAATGAAAAGAAGAAGAATTTTCTAGAAAGGAGATTTTCTGAAAAAAGATATTCAAATAGTGAGGAAGGATAAGGAAATATGTCCTAATGAGTCAGATTAAAAGCAATTCGAAATACCTTATGAAAAAAGAAGCTTAACACTGGACATAAGAGGGAAAGAATCCTATCTGATGCAGGATTAGGTTATGTCTTGTCTGCTGTTTCTGAATAGCTTTAGGACTGGGAATTTGAGACGCTTATTCCCTATGAAAAAAATGCCAGAAACCAAATGAGAGAGAGAGAGAGTTAGGGGCGGAGTTGCGGCTGAAGTTGGCGAAGAAGTTGTTCAACCCCAGTGTGATCAAGGTGCTAAAGAACGAACTCCAGTTGAGGTATAATTTTGGGTTTTTCTTGGTAAAATTTGTAGATTGTATTGTAGATTGAAACTTAGAACTTGAAATGCAATGGCCATGTCTAGTGCTCTGAATTTGAGATTGTTTAAGGGTTCAGAAGAGTGGAACACATATAAGTTGCGTGCTGAACATTAAGGAAACCAGAATTAGGATTGGTTCACGGGATAGATTTCTAAAATTTTTATATATATTCCTATGGTTAATTTTTTAATGAAAACTTGCAGGTGGAGCCATAGCAGATTGGCCAAACCTTACAAATGTAGAGCGTCATCGGCTTGCTTGAAGTTTTGGATATAATGGAATGATTCTTTACTATAACAGTTCTTCTCAATAAATCAATGCAAAAACCTGCCAGGTATTTGGGATAGACCCCCCTTGAATATGTAAATAATTTTTAAGTGTTAGGAAAAGTTAGATAACTACATAATTTTTGTCCTTTTTTTTGTAAGAAAGGTTTGCGATTTATGGTGTGATTCTTTTAAAGTGATGAAGGGAGTTTTTGAAAGCATAGATATACATCAATACCAATAAACTACAAAAAAAAAAGGAATTTTATGGCAATTGGTTGGCAGTTAGTCACCAATATATTTGTTCTGAAGATGCAGAAATCTTTCTTATACGGTGAGGGCTAAAAAGCATTCGTTTACTATGAGAAAGTTAAGTAGAATTGCACACATAAAAGATCTCAAATGCACTTTGTAACAGAACTTTCCTTCACTAGTTATTGTAATCATAAATTCTAAGTACAACCATTTGTAACAACTTCCACAAGTATTGTGATCATTTCTGTATTAAAATTTGTATTATCCTCTTCTTCCACTAATTTGTATAAGTATATTTTGGTGTGTATAGTTATCCAATTGTAATTAATTTAATAAAAACTTGCTCTTTTGGATAAAGGATAGACTCGTGCCACTATGAAATGCTTATTTTAAAATCATATTTATACTTATTTGAAACATAAAGTACCACATTGATCAAACCCCCAAAAGAAATGCAAATTTATATATTCTGACTAGTGTCAATTTGATTTTCAAATAGTTAATTTGTTTTGGTCAAAACATTAGGAACTATTTGATACATGTACCAAGCTTTGGGAGACCAAAATAAGTGTCTCAAGTTACAAGACAACGAACACAATGAGAACAATGACTTGGTGGGTTTTCACCGATCCCCTGACATTCGTATTCTTTCCTTCCTGATGTGTCCCCTGCTCTTTGTTGAACTAGTTGCAGCTTAGTCAATGTTCTTCCCTTTTGCAGCTTAGTCATTGTTCCATTTCCATTAGTTGTCATAAATATGTTTAAAATCATAAACTTTAGAGCGTTTGATTTATTTTGGTCGAACACACAAGCTAAACATTAGAGACCAAAAGATGATTGGTCTCAAAAGATGATGCATTACGGGTATATAGATCTACAATCAAAATACTTTTATGTATGTATATGATTCATTACGGGTATATAGATATACTATTAAAGAGTTCGGTATGAATTTGAGTATTATAGATAAAAAGAGATTTCTTCAATTGTGTGAACTTGAAGAGTTTAGTTGGATGCTTATGAAAATGCAAAGTTATATGAAGAAAAGAGTTGAATTTTGCCATGATAAGCATATTGTTCCTATAGTTGAATTATATTGTTCCTATATGATAAGCATGAATTTTGCCATAAAGAAAGAGTTTAGGTTGAAGCTGGTCAAAAAGCTTCGTTATTAACTCTCAACTGAAGTTATTTCCAAGTAGGCTTAGGTCAAGGTGGTCCGGACACTTCACTACTACACAAGTGTATCCATATAGAATAGTTAAGATCACTGATGAGAGAACTCAACCATATAAAGTGTACGGTCAGAGATTGAAGACATACATTCTAGGTGAAATGGTTCTCAAGGGAGTAACTTAGTCCTTCAGTGATGAAAGTACAGCTAAACGACTCTAAAGAAATATTTGCTGGGAGGCAACCCAGAAATATTAGTGTAGCATCATTGTTTAATATTTGGTTTTTGTGATCTTCTAGGGGATTAAAGGTTATTCCTGAATTGGTGATTTGAAGGTCTTAAAGGATGATTGAAAAATGAGGGAGTTTGCTTATCTTAATCTTCTGTTTAAAATTTTCTATGATTTCATGTTAATGAGGGAGCCAGGCAGCTATTGAGATGTTTCATAACGACGAAGAATAGTATTTGGCTCACTAACAACCAACATAATAAGCTTGTGATTGAGAGGCAACCAAGTACCTATGTAGAGTCTAGATTTGAGAGGCAACCAATTAGCTCTCAAGCGCATTCATTGGAAGGGATGGGATGATGGCTCACCTTCGTCTAAAGTACTGTTGCACTTTGGTTGTTGAGCATTATGCTAATATAAACGACAAGACCAAAAGTAGCAATGATTTAGTATGAGTAATATTTGCTGATATTTGTTGAGGAGGACCACTCAATGCTAGCTTGTTGTGTTATAAAGCACCACCAAGGATGAAATTTTGTATTGTGGTTCTTTGGCGAGGTATAGCCGTTGTGCTAACCTGTTGTGTTGTCCAGCACCGCCATGGACAAAATCTTGCATCTGAGGCTCTGGTGAAGTATAGCTGAGTGCTAGCTTGTTGTGTTTTCAAGCACCACCGGGGACAAATTCTTGAGACTTTCTGGTGAAGTATAGCTGAGTGCTAGCTTGTTGTGTTATAAAGCACCACCAGGGGTAATTTCTGACATGAGATATCGTTATGTCCTGAATTATTTTTCCAAATACCAGGGACTTTAAGTCCGATTTCGAGCCCTTTTTGTATAAGGATCCAGTTACTCGTCTGATTATCTATTGGATCAAGAATATTTGATAAGTTGGATTGGAGTACTTTTAGTACTTGATTGTACTGAGTGATTCTTAGTATGTGATTGACCTTTGAGATATTTGATCTGATTAGTATTTGATTATGATAAGCGAGATTGAAATGATTCTTAATACGTGATTGACTATCGAGAACTATTTTGATCTGATTAGTACAAGTTGGAATGTCGAGGACGACATTCTTTTAAGGAGGGGAGTTGTAACGCCCCGAGGCAGAAGAAAAGGAAAAATTTCTGGTGAATAGAGTTTTGTGAGGAATCCGGCCCACATAAATCTGGAAGAAATTCGGTCCGCATAAACAGCTTAAAGAGCCAGCTCTTTAAGGCTTTCCGATAAGGACTAAAATACCCTTTTATTTGAAAATTATTATTTATCAAAGCCCACTACCCAATTATTTCACATAAGTGTAAATAAACCTAGAAAATAGGGTTTTACACTTCGGTTTCAAGTTTGGAGCAAAGTTAGGATTTTCGCGATTTTTCGCCGGATGAATTTTCGGTACAGAGTAAGGATTAAATTTGGGGATTAAAAGTGAATTTTAAGTGAGAAATAATATGTGACTAGTGGCAATGATATAAGGTTAGTGAATGGGAAGTAAAAACCCTAGTACGTGAGTTTTAAGAAAAACGGCGCGATCCGGCGGGTCCCGCGCACTACCGATTGAACGCACCTCTTGACCACCACTTTCTTGCCATACAAGTTTATTACTAATGGAGCAAAATATCTCCTCTCTCATGATGACATCTTGGCCGAAATTAAAGGGCTAAAATGCAAGGAAGGAAAGAGAAAAATTTTGTGGTGGAAATCAAGCCAAGTGTTGGCTAAACTTGTGGACACAATTTGTTCTAATCTTCTTGTCTTCTTATAAGACCAATTAAGCTTCATTCTTCCCCAATTTTCTGCTGTTGCTGGCCGTGAGAAGCAAGAAGAAAAAACCCAAAGGAAAACATTCCATTTCATCTTCAAATCCAACAACTTAGTGAGAAAACAAACAAAGTAAACCGATTAAACTTGTCCTTGAGTGATTAGCTAGTGGCTTGTGATGTGATTTTTGAAAGAGAAAGCTTGGGCTACTTGTAGTGACTTCTAGTCAAGGTAAGAGAGCTTATCTCTCCAAGTTTTGCTTTCAATTTTGTTCAATTAAGCTTGGCAACTTGATCTTGTGGTGAGATTATGGATGATTATCATGTTTTAGAGGTTTTTCCCCAATTTATTTGATGAACTAGGGCTTGTGGGAATTCTGCCCAAATTGTTGTAAGATGCTTATATGTTGCAATTGAAGTTTTGTAAGGTGTTGTGGTAGTGATTAGACCAAGAAATTAAGGAAAGTTGCACTAGAAACTCAAAATTCCAAAATCTGGAAAATTTTCCCAACTTTCTGTCCGAATTTGTATCTGTATGTTAGAGGCTGATTTGGCCTTAGCTCAAAGAAGAAAAGTTGTATAGAATGGCATTTTATAGGTTCCTACAAAATTTCAGCTCAATCGGAGCAACGTAGGACGTGAAAAGTCCAAAATACCCTTACTGTTCTAAGTATTTCCCAGCAGTTCGTTTCACCAGTTAAGTCCAGTTTATCACGTTTTTTGACCAGGATCCATTCTGATTTAGCTCTGAGCCAAAACATGAAAGTTGTAGTGTTCTGAAGTAGCTTTAAAATGCCTCTAAGAACACCTGATTCGGACTTGTGTACACTGAGTTATGTCCATTACAGTGTTCTGCGATTAAACAGCCGACGAATTGGTTTCTGGTTTAGTAATTCGAGAATTTGACCAAGTTACATTAGAAACTGGACTAAGTGACCTTCATGAACATTGTAGCCCTGAGTCTTAGCTTCGAAACGAGATAGGTTTCGCCTTAATCCGATAAGTGTAGCCTCGGATAAGTTATTTCCGCATTCGTACGTCAAATCCGTCTTGTGCTAAGTTTAATTTCTGCATTTGTTATCATTGTAATTCTTGTTATTATGATATTGTGAGCCTATGGAACGGCTCTTGACATAAATTGCTGATATGTATGATGTTGGGTTGTGTTTGAGAAAAACAATGAAGCCTAAATGGCTGGAAAATTAGGTAAACACAAAGGGCATGCTGCCCGAATTTTTACTCGAGAACTAGAAAACTATATTTGCAACTTGAGTGAAGGTTAAGTGATTACCACTTGAACTAGCGAGAACTTTTGCTACTTTGTTATCGATGGTTATACGTTAAAAACCTAAACGAACTTGTACTCTTGAGGAAAAGATATAATGGCCAATGTAAACTTGTATTTCCTTGTACTTTCAACTCAAGTATTGTTTCCAAGTATATATGCTACAAAAACCTTACGATCTGAAAAGCGAGCAAGTGTTTCACGAATGTCTTTCAAATGAATTTCAATTGGTTGATTCTTAATAAACGGAACGTTTAAGTGTCAAATCTTACTCGTGTTTCAAAGTTCTCAAATTGGATTTCTATCGCAGATCTGAACTTCAAACCTGGAGTATAGTTAAACGTGAATACTTGAAGCACTATAGTTTGAGTGAGTGATCCCTCAACTATTTCCTAAGTTACTTTTGAACTAATTCTTGCATTTATTACTCCATTGCATATCATTTGGGTTTGGGTGTATGCCATGACATAATTTGGCTCCAATGGGTTCCTGAAAAGTCTTGTGCTTAGAACCAATGTCTCTACTATTGTTTACACATTCTTTGGAGCCGATGGCTCCTTACTTCTATTTCATGGTTATCTGATCTAAACGAGCATTGGATATTTAAGTACAAGAACTTCATTGGCTCACATGAGCAATAAATGAACATTTGATTACTGCATCATGACATCATATCAATGCTTTATTGTGAAATATACTTGGCTGTTGATTTTACTGGTCACTCGCTGAGCTTCTAGCTCACCCCCTATTATCTTCTTCTCCCCACAGGGATCGAAGTAAAGGAAGAACTTGTTTTTGGATCTTTGTGTAGCTGGAGGGCGTACATCTTGTATAGTGTAGTTTTAGTTTTGGTTTGTGTACTTTTGGGCCTGTATAAATATTTGGAATTGAATCAGATGTAAATCTATATTTTACGCTTAGAATTGGTTTCCGCTTCGCTTAAGATATGTAATTTTGGAGAATTGGATGTATTATTTGAGTTGTACCTTGTAATTTACTTGAGGAATGTAGTAAGTGAGTGAGTCCCGGCGAGAGCTGGGCAGGCGGCCCGCTAAACCCTCTGGTACGCCTTAGGGGGAGGTGGGGTCGTTACAAGACTAGCCGGTCCTTTGACCGACCTGACGAAGAAACATGGCCGTTTTATGTGGGATGCTAAGTGTGAAGCGAGTTTTCGGAAGTTAAAGAAAAGACTAACCATGGCCCTGATTCTAGTTTTGCCAAACGGAATAAACGGTTTTACCGTTTATACAGACACTTCGCGGGAAGGTCTGGGGTGTGTGCTGATGTAAAACCGGAATGTGATATCTTTCGCCTCTAAAAAATTGAAACCCCAAGAGCAGAACTACCCAACCCACGATCTAGAGTTAGCCACAGTTGTTTTCGCTCTGAAAAAGTGGAGACACTATCTATACGGGATAACCTTCGAGGTTTACTCCGACCATAAGAGTCTTAGATACCTCTTCTCGCAAAAGGAGTTGAATATGAGGCAGCGACGGTGGATGGAGTTTCTGGAGAACTACGACTGCACTATCAACTACCATCCGGGGAAAGCCAACGTAGTGGCGGATGCCTTAAGCCGAAAGGCTCAAGTAGCGGGGTTAATGATTAAGGAGTGGGATCTATTAGAATCAGTTTGTGAGTGGAAACCCTGTCTGGGAAGTCAAAAGGTGATGTGTAGTAATATTAAGGTAACATCCACTCTATTGGGCTTGGTTGATTTAAGGGTGTACTTTATCGCTCTTACACTCAATAGTTTATGTGACTGGCTTATGTGACTATTACCGTATCACTTGAATGTCTCTGAATATACTTGAATTGGTGTCGTTTGGACGTGTATCCAACGAATCTTACTGTTTACTCTGAGCTCAACCCCATTGGCGGTAGATTGACTCGAGCCAGCAAGGGCATGGTCGAGGAGATTGATAAGCCGTGGGGACTGTTCCTATGGAATCATTGGGTATGAGACTCTTGATTTCGGTATACTCGAGTATTACCATTGTAAACTGATTGGAGTTCGGGCCCGGTAGGGGTATGTGAGGTGGATGGAAATTGGGGAAAGTCTACGGTATTGGTTTCTCTTTAAACGTTGACGGAGAGTCAACGGGGTAAGATCAAGTATGGCAAGCGTGGAAAAGGGCTCTTGAGAGCCGCCAGTATCCTTTTATTGATATTAAAATGTGATGTTAGTTCGGATTACTTGTTGAACGTTTGGATTGAGCAACTTTGTACTTATGTGAACTTTACTGATCTGTATGAGTGTACCTCATTGGGCGAAAGCTTACTCCATTGCCTTTGTTTTCCTTACAGGGACATGAATACCTTTTGGGACCTGTGAATTTGAAGCCGGGTTGAGCTAGTTTAATATACTTTTGTATAACTCCTCGATAGTTGGAAAAACCTAAATGTATTTTGTTTTAACACTATCCTTTGAGTTGTAAGTTGGGACCCTTACATGTATAAATGTGATTGGTACTATTCATGTGCGGCTCCGATATTTCATTTTCATTTCGTGATTTTTGATCCGTTTAAGCACGCTAATACCTTCCGGAACGTTTTAGACTGTATATAACCGTGCTAGTAGTCCTGGCGAGAGTTGGACAGGCAGTCTGCTAACCCCTTTGGTACGCCTTAGGGGAAGGTAGGCCTGTCACAAAGTGCAAGACCTAATAACAAAGGACTAGAGAGTACAACAGAAATGGTCTCCAATGTTTAGGATAACCAGGCAAATAAAGGAATGCAAGTGGAGCCTAATGGAATAGAGGAGAAAAAACTACAGGAACTCAGATAGAGGGATCAAGCTTTTGAAGTAAGGGAAGGAGATTGTACCCAAAACAAAGGAAGAATTGCTAAACTGAAACTGAAATTGGGATTGGCATATAAAGAAGAAGAGACCTTCTGGGCACAAAAGGCAAGATGTAGATGGCATCAAGAGGGTGACAAAAACATGGCCTTCTTCCATGCAAGGGTGACAACACGAAGGAGAAAAATAGGATAACAGCCTTGCAGAATGAGAGAGGAATGGTATGAAACTAAGCAGGAAATAGAAGATGAAATCTATGGTTTTTACAAAAAAAAAAAAAAAAAAACTATTCACATCAGTCCAGCCAACAGATTTTGAAGCTGTTCCCTGCACAATCACAAATGAGATGAATGCAGTGCTGATTAAACCAGTTGAAAAGCTGGAGGTAAAAATTATATTTTTTCAATGCATCCTGATAAAGCTCCTAGACCAAATGGTTCAACCCCTTATTTCTTTCAAAAATTCTGGCATGTCATTAAGAATGATACTATGAATGTGATCAGAAGCTTCTTACACAATGACCACTTGCTTAAATCTATAAATGCAACTATAGTGACCCTAATTCCAAAAGTAGAAGCTCCTGTTAACATGTCCCAGTATAGGCCTATCTCTCTCTGTAATGTCATTTGTAGAATAATTGCAAAAATGTTGGCTAATAGATTGAAGAGATTCTTACCTAAGTGTATTAGCTATGCCCAGTCTGCTTTTGTTCCAGGTAGATAAATTCTTGATAATGTCATTTTAGCTTAGGAAATCATCCATTTTCTGAAAAATTAAGAGGAAAGGCAAGAATAGTTTTATAACCCTTAAGCTTGATATGTCAAAAGCTTATGATAGGGTAGAATGGCAGTTCCTAGGAAGAATGATGATGAAGATGGGTTTTTGTCCTATATGGATTAGATGGATCATGAATTGTATGTCTACTGCCTCTTATTCTTTTAATATAAATGGAACCAAACTAGTTTTGTTAAACTATCTAGAGGTCTAAGATAGGGAGATCCTCTATCCCCTTACCTTTTCCTCATTTGTGCTGAAGGGATATCAAACCTGATGAAGTAGAAAATGAATAACAGATTAATTACAAGTGTGAAAGTTGGAAGAGCATGTCCTATGGTGTTCTATTTACTTTTTGCTTATGACTCTTTGTTGTTGTAAAGCTAGTATCAGAGAGGCAACGCAAATGAAGTACATGTTGGCTACTTATGAAACGGTTTTATGATAACTCATAAAACTATTAAAAATCTACTATATTTTTTAGTGCTAACACTTGCAGGAGCCTAAGAAAGGAAATCTGCTCAACACTAGGGAACATGATAGAAGCTCTAAGTGGAAAGTACCTAGGCCTGCCTACGGTGATAGGAAGATCAAAACATCAAGTGTTGGGATACAGAAAGGAAAGCTTGCAAAACAAGATGCAGAACTAGAAGAGGAACATACTCAATCATGCATGAAAAAAGGTGATGAATAAATCAGTGGTCATGGCACTCCCAACATACACAATGTCATGCTTTAAACTTCCAAAGATAAGACATGCAGGATGGTGGCAACCTTCTGGTGGGGGAATGAGGAAAACACTAGGAAAATGCACTGGGTCAGCTGGGCTAAAATGACCCAAGTAAACAGAAGTGGGGGATTGGGTTTTAGGGACCTAGAATGCTTTAAAGCTCTACTGGCAAAGCAGTTTTGGAGAATCATAACTCATCCAAATCTGCTGGTCAATAATGTTTTAAAATCCAGGTATATAAAGGGGGGGGGACAGAGAGCCTCCAAAGACTGCTTCTTAGGTGTGAAAAAGTTATGGGCGGGAGGGCAGAAGAAACTGATAAACAAAGGATTGAGACATAGAGTAGAGGATGGCAAAACTATATAGGTCTGGAAAGATAAGTGGATCCCAGGTTATGAGGAGGGAAAGGTCAAATCAACAGGAAAGGAGGAATGCAGCATAGAAAGGGTAGAGGAACCAATCACAGAAGGGGAGTGAAACCTAAGGCAGCTAAATTAATGGTTTGAGTAGGAAGATGTCTGGCAAATTCTAACCATTCCACTAAGCTTGATAGGGGGAAAGGATAGAATGTACTAGAAGTATACAAAATTTGGACAATTCACTATCAAATCTACTTATGCAGCAGAAAGGGAAGAAATTGGAAAGCATGGAATACTAGAAAGAAAGGAGGGTACTAGCTATCCCCAATAGGGGTCCAAAATGTGGAAAAGCCTATGGTCACTGCAGATGAAGCACAAACTTAAACATGTTGTACGGAGATGCCTGTTAAATAGCTTACCAATTAATGAATAAATGCACAAAAGATCTGGAAAAAGGAATCGAATATGTGACTGTTGTGGGGAGGAGGTGGAAACAGTGGAACATATGCTATTCTTTTGTAAAAATGCTGAACTCACTTGGAGGTTTACTCCAATACAGTGGGATGGGTTGAATGACATGAGCAGCAATTTCGTAAGATGGTGGAAAGGAATATTAGAAACAAACAAGAGAGATAAGGGACAGGAACACATTGCTTTGTTTGTAAATATTATGTGGCAGACTTGGAAAGCTAGAAACCGAAAGGTATTCTCTGATGATGAAGTAGATGCAGGTCATACTATACAAAAAGCACAGATGGAGTAGGCAAAATTCATGGATGCCCAATGTAGTAGAGAAGGGGAGTACATTGAACAAACAAATCACTCAAATCATTCAGTAAACTGGAAACCACCAAGCAAAGGAGTGGTTCTGATCAACACGGATGTTGCGTTCTCTAAAGGAATGAAGAAGTGTGGACTGGGAGGGATAGCGAGGAACTGGAAGGGAAGGATATAGAAGGCATGGGCAAAATCTGCAGAAAAATCCACTGAACCACTGGTGGAAGAAGCTGCAGCTATCAAAATGGGAATGATAATGGCTTGGGAAGCTCAGTGGAAAGCAATGGAATTCCAATCAGATTGCAAGGCCATAGTAGACATGATCAGAGAAAAGAAAGTCTATAAATCCAAAGTTATAGTCTTACTAGAGGACATCCAAAAAATGAAAGGCTTGTTTGATCAATATACTTTTTCTTTTGTTAATAGACTAGGAAATAGTTATGCACACAATCTAGCAAAGTTTGTTGTTAAACTTGTTATAGATGCAGATTGGGAAGGAAATTTTCCCATGAGGCTTAAAGAGAGCACAGAAAATGATCTATTAGGTAGTAACCCTTTTGTAGCTGATCTTGTAATATCAAGTTAGCAATGAAATATAAACTACTTTTGACAAAAAAAAAGACTATAGATTTCAGAGGTAAAATGATAACATCACTTTAATTTCTTCTAAATCTAGCTACACCCAACATGCATATGACATCAAGTCGACACAAAAAGGAAAGAGGTTAAAATTTACTATGTAAAAAAAAACCTTTCTCTCTAAAAAATTAAGAATTTTTTATAAAATAACATTGAGTCAATATAAAAAGGAAAAAAATTAACAATTACAACATAAAAAACAAATCATTTTCTCTGAAAAGAAAAGAAAAAAGAAAAAATTATTACTTTGAAAAAACCCCTAAGTTACAAAAATTCCTAAGACCATTTTTTATGGTATTTTTTAGTTTTTTTTTATTATGTTGACTTAATATCATTTTCTTGAAACTTCTTAATTTGTTTAGAGAGAATGGTTCTTTTTTATGTTGTAATTTTTTTCATTTTTATGTATAATGTCATGTCAATGTAAAATGTAACTAGATTTGAAAGAAACTAAAGTAATGTTCTAATTTTACCCTAAAAATTTATACCAAGTAATTATTTTGAGACTAACTTGTTTCGTTTTAGAATGTGTGGATGTGAGGGACCAAACTGGTCATTTTCCCTTTCATTAATAATATTTATTGACATTAAAAAAAACTTATTAGTGCTTCAACTTCGATAGCATCACAAATTCAGTTGAGGGTAGCCCTCCTCAGCTTCTCAAAATTACCCTTGTACTTGTGAAGATTTGTAATAACTTATAATAGTTACACCTCTCGAAACTAGAAGAATGAGGGGCAAACATGTAAAACCTACTCACCTACAATTCATGAAAAGAGATCTAAGTGACTAATTCCTTATATAACACTCATAAAATGAAAATTAATTGACATACAATTAGTGAAGAGAGATTTAAGTAATTAATTCCTTATATAACAAATAAAATAAGAAATTAACCTTCATTAGCCTTTTTTTGGTACAAACTTGTTAGCTATTAATAACTAAATGTCATCATCTAGCTTTTAGGAGAAAATCAAACATCAAATAAAAAGTGTGAAGAAGGAATTTTTTTTTTTTTAAAAAATGTCTTTTAGTTTTCTAACATTTTAGCTTTTCTTGGATCTCCCATTTTTCTTCAAACAAGATTTTGCTTTTGGAATTTATAATAATGCACTCCAAATATACCCCTAAAAATACTCCAAGTACACATGTTCTCAAATACACCTAATAAAATAATAAATAAATAAATAAAATGAACCTACCACCTCTTTCTTTTTCTACACACTACCCATCGACGTGACTACTGTCAACCTCTCCTTCTCTTTCCTCCCTCTCTCTCCTCTCTTTCCTCCCTTCCTTCCACCCTCCTGTCCTCCTCTCCTTTCTCCGTAGCCATCCTTCTCTCCCTCCCTCTTTCTCTCTTCTAGCTCTCCCTCCCCTTCCTTCCTCCCTCATTCTCTTTTTTCTTTCTCTTCCTCTTCTCTCTTCTTCCCTCATCTTCCCTCATCTCTCTTCTCCTCCCTCCTCTCACAACCACATTCCCTTCCCTTCCCTTCTACTCTAGTAGGCCAGTACCCTCTTTTCCTCCTCCTCTTCTCTCCTCTCTCTCCTTTTCCTTCCTTTCCTTTCCTTCTTCTTTCCCTCCCTTTCCTTTCCCTCTGGCTCTCTTCTCTCACAACCATCCTTCCCTCCCTCCCTCTCCCTTTTGGTTGCAGAGGGGATGAGGGAGAGGAGGATGCTTGCAAGAGAAGTAAAGGGAGGAGAAAAGGGATGAAGGGGTGGGAAAAAGAGGAAGAGGGAAGAGGAGAAGGAGAAGAGAGAAAGAGGGGGAAGCGGTGGTGGTGGCGAAAGAGGAAGTGGCAATGATCGGCATCAAAATTTTAGGATCTGATGATTGGAGATTTAATTGTATATTATGGTTAAGTTTAGGATATTCTTCGGTGATTTTCTATAAATTTTATTTTATTATTAAAAATTTGATTTCAACGAGGATTTTAAAGATCAATTTTCGATACACTGACAGTGTATATAATTTCACCATTAAATGTGTAAATTTTAGGGTTTTAGTGTTTTGAATTTTGGTGAGAACTAGGCAAGCGGCCGATCCACCTATTTTTAATAGGGTTGGATTCATCATTACAAAAATGCTCACATGCCACATATCAACCAAGAAGTTAATGCAATTCCAACCATTCACCCCCTCAGGCTTATACCACATTGTCATCAATGGTGGTAAAAAGAAAGAAAAGAGATACTTCCCTAGTGAAATGAGTGAAGTGAGTGGATATGTGATGAATTTCAAAACTAGCCTTGCATACACAACCAGAACAAAACTTATACTAGCAAGAGGTTAACTTCATTAGTGAAAGAGAACTATCAGTACAAAGGATAAGAATAACTAAAATAAATAAACAAGGGTAAATTACCTTCTGTCTCCCTGTGGTTTAGTGCTTTACCCATAGCCCCCTATGATTTAAAAACCTATATATGACCTCTTCATGGTTTTGGGTTAAAGTGCCTGATAAGCACAATTTCTTTATTTTGACTCAAGTTTTAAATTTATAAATTCCTAAATATCCCACACTTTACTGCAAGTATACATGTCTTGTTTGAGTATAGGGTATTAAAGATTGATCCTACAAGGAAGAGTGATCAATTACCGATGCTATTTAAATTCCTTTATTATTTAGACACTCACAAATGCAAATAAAGTAAATCTAAATTACAAACATATAAGAAAATGAAATGAAAACTGCAATAGAAAGCTCCTAGGGAATGGAATTCTTAACCACTCTTTGCTAGCAGTATTACCTAGGCAATTGAATACTACTACCTTGGTTAGCTATGGCGTAATTTTCTTACGCATATGAAATCGACTCTCATAGTGAATCAACTATATCTATAACTAATCCATACCTACTCTCGTGGTTATGAAATTAGCTACAAGTTTATGAAGTTTAATGAAATTACTGTAAAACAAGCCACAAAAGTGTATATCACTCTCGTAAGTGTACTCTCTAAGTTTAGCACTTCCTTGAACTAACATTAAATTACAACTTTCATTGATAATCCAATATCTTCAAATAATTACAACTAGTGGCCAGTTAATTATGATTGTAAGAACAAAAGTGCTAAATAACTAACTCAAAACAATAGCATCAACCCCCAAGCAAATCTTACAAACAAATCATAGCAAGTTCATCCAACCCAAGGCGTCAAACTTTAGCTAAACATAAAGTAGATGAAAATACAATTCAATCTTGTATTATAACTAACAAAGAAATCAAATACAAAAGTTAAAGTGTTAGTAGAGATCAAACCATTGTCACTATAGCTCAACTTCTCCATCTTCAATTTCAATCCTTATCCAAGCTGGCTAAATACAAGATGGAATGATTAATCGAATTCTATACTATCTTAATCTAACCTAAGAACTAAGATCTAGGAGTTTTCAGCTTTGGATGTATATTTTGGTGGTGTTTTCCTCTCCTTCTCTAGCTTTCCACCATCTAAAATGAAAGATACAAGCTCTTTTTATAGAGAAATCTTCAACCCTTTAACTTACATCTTTCAATGTGAACATAGATTTCATAAGTCAACATTTGTGGCTTCAAGAAAACCAAGAAAAGTTGAGCTGACAAAAGGTGTATCTTGATAATAATCGTGCTCTCCTTCAAACCACAATAATATCTTACCAATCCTTGAAGTGCATGAAAGGCGAACTCTTCAAGAAACAAGTTGAGCAAGTTGTAGTTTTTCTGGTCAAACATTTTGGCCAGAAAATCCTTAGAGGAAGTTGGACTAGTTACAAGGCCAGTTATGAAGCTGAAAAAATTTCGCAACAGCATTTGAAACGTTCTATTTGGTAATCGGCTTAGGAACTGCTTGAGCAACCATGGCCGGTTCCTGCTCTCCTGTTTCGCAACAATTTCCAGCATCTTTACTTGACTTGGCAACTAAATTCTTTCGAATCTTTTTGCCCTTTTCCCTATAAAAACAACCAAACTAAACAAGTAAAAGGGATAAAAATTCTATCATTAATCAACAATACTCAAACATCAACTTTTAACATAATATCAACTTCAATTCTTGATTTCAAGTAAAAAGAGTTTAAAAATTCTTAAAATAGCCACAAAATAAATCATAAATTAGGCACTTATCAATGTCATCGTTGCTTTTTCCGTTAGAACTAACGATCAATAGTAAAAAGTCAAAATCAAACTAATAAATTGACAAATTCACCCTTTTGCTACTATTTTTTTCTTTTCTTTTTCTTTCTTTCTTTTTTTTTGGGAAGAGAAGAGATGATTTTGAAAATCTATATTTTGGTTTACAAAATCCTAATTTTCTCTAAATATAAAAGAGATGGAAGGGAAACAAAAAATTAAGAATTAAGAAACCAAAAAGATGAAAAGGAAATATAAAACAAATGAATAAGAAACTAAAATGCCTACTCCTTTTTTTACTACAAATATCATTATAGGTTTTTTAACCAAATCTTTAATGATATTTCTATTTCTTATTTATCTATTTTTTATTTCAATTTCTTCTTTTTTATGTTTGGATGGAAAAAAGAAGCAATGAAAGGGAAATTTGTCAAATCAATAGTTTGACTTTGATTTTTTACTTTTACCATTAGTTTTAATGGAAAAACAAACGGTGATACTTTAACCCAAATCATGAGGAGGCTATATATAGGTTTTTAAAGCATAGGGGGTAAAAGGTAATTTATCCAATAAAAAAATAAAGTTTAAAGATCAAATCTTGCAACAACAATGAAATAAAGGATTATTTTATAAATCTCCCTTGAGGTTTCTGACAATATCACTAGCCTCCCTTGAAGTTTGCAAAATTATACAAACCTCTCACGAGGTTAAAATTTTGATAACAAAATTAGTCCAATTAACCTTAAAAAAGTACTTTAAATAGAGAGATGAAACTTTGATTCCATAAATATCCCTTATGCATGTATATAAGTTGTATTAGTAAAAAAAATAAAAAATAATTAAAAATTAGAAACAATTAATACACACATTTCATCACTCTAAAAGTTTACATTTATAAATTAGGCAACACAAATAAGTAACAAAATTACACTAATGATCACAAGACTTAGCAAAATAGACTAACCATATCTTTTTATATTATATTTACTATAATTCTTCTGATTTTCAATAGAAAAATTTTCAAATTTTGCTTTTCTTTTTCCTCCTTCTTTCATTAGGTATATTAATTGATGTTATTTTGTAAATATAAGTCATCGTTCATCATTAAAGAAATTTTCAATAGTTATTTTTGTTAATTAGTTATTAATAGTTAATTAGTGCTCTAATTATTTAATTGTTATATATTAGTAATAGAGAATAGCGGGAAAAGGAAGGCAAAGTTCAAAAAAAAATTCTATTGAAAATCTCAAGAATCATAGCAAACATCATGTCAAAAGAGATAACTAGTCTGTTTTGTTGAATTTTGTGATTATTAGTGTAGTTTGTTTGCTTATTTGTATTGTCTAATTTATTAAATGTAAACTTTTTGAGTGATGAAATTTGTGTCTTAATTGTTTCTAATTTTTAATTATTTTTATTTCTTTTACTAATACAACTTATATACATGCATAAGGGGTATTTATGGAATCAAAGTTTCATCTCTCTTCTTCAAGTACTTTTTTAATGTTACTTTTTCTAATTGGACTAATTTTGTTGTCAAAACCTTAATTTCAGGGGAGGTTTGTGTAATTTTATAAACTTCAAGAGAGGCTAGTGGTATTGTCAGAAACCTCAGGGGAGGTTTATGAAATTATCCCATGAAATAAACATAGGTTTGCAACATCAAAGAAAAGAAAGAAATCAAGCTACTACAGTTGGGCCTCCATGCTCAATTGCAGCACTTGTGGCATCCATGCCACTAGCATTGCCTTCTTGGTGTTTTCGTATGGGTGGTGCCTTCATCCCAAAGTGAGTTTCAATCCGATGAAGGTAGTCTCCATGACTCTGCAGTGCCCTTATAGATTAGGTGTGGTGCTCGTGCATCTCATGGATCATTATCTTTTCAAAAAACTAAACATGTCAAGCATGCGCTTCCATCAAGGGTGCTTGTCCACAAGTGAGGGAGGCGGTGGCAGTGACAGTGAAGGTGCTGAAGTAGATGCTCCATCTGTTCCTCTCCAACAAGATGAGCTCCTAACCTAACATTATAACCAAGGTTAGATAATGTGTGGGAGTTTACCTCATTTGTTGGGATAATACTTTTAGGAAATCTCATGGCATATCATCGATTGTCTCTCATGGCGGTGGTCTACATATGGCTAATGATGAAACTGTTATGTGGAAGACCTCGCAACTACCCCAAAAAAAATTGTCAAGGATGTATACATAACTATTCCTCACTTCACAAATACCGCTATCTTTGGAGATCACGTTCTAGCTGAGGAAATAAAGGA
>NC_040041.1:38733020-38735048 GCF_003713205.1 Coffea eugenioides
AAATAAATCCTACCACGTCAATTTTCTTTTTCTTAGTTTGGATTGTGCATAATCCAAAAGGAAAAGGAAAAGTGTTGAACAAAAAGATAACCACTTATTTGGCTTAATCAGCATCTTTTTTGAAAACTGAACCTTCTTAATTACAAATTTTTAGAAATGTTAATAAGTACATAAAAGTGATAATCTCTTACTTCAAATTGTTTTGAGGAAATATTAGTAATTGATAGTGTTGAATCTTTAAAATGTGAGATCACTCTAAAAGTTAAGAAAGTAATGTAGTAAAGAAAAACTCTTATGGGATTAACTACATGGACCTGAATGTTTGGGTCAAAACTGAAAATATCAAGGTTCTTCCTTCTTCATTGTTCCAGGCACCAGTCTTAGCCTCTCTGCAGCAGCCACTGTTCTATTGAACTATGGTGGCCAATCTGGGTGGGAACAAGCCATTTGGAGCATTGATTCCCAGCCCCTAGCACCTGGGAACCAACCTTGTCTCTCTTCTTCTCTCTCTATCTTCGATTTTTCCTTTTTTTTTTAATTTCTAGTTAGATTTTATGACCCGATTTACATTTCCAACACACCTTATAATCTGCATGTAACCCAAATTCTAATCACTTTCCACCATTTCCTCACATTTTAGTAAAGAAATCTAAAGAGGGAAAAACAACAATTTCCTTCAAATCCTTTCCTTGAGAGTTTCTTCCACAACCAAACGTGAGAAAACTTTTTGCAGGGATATGTTTCCTTTTACTCACTGGTTTCCTGGAAGCAAACAGAGACTTACAAAAACCACCAGTTTAACAGTATCAGTTTCGCAAATAGCTACAGGTCTATATATGCTACCAGCCACTCAAAGGAAGATAAAATTTCAATGTAAAGAGTATAAAATCCACTGATTTATGAGGCCCGTGAAATCTGTTTCAGGCCATTTCATTGCAGTCATTATTGCATCAGTAAGTATTATACAATACTAGTTTACTAAAGTTGATTATTCTTAAAGTAAAACATGTTACAGGGAACAGTATAAGTACTTACAAGACCCACAAGACAAGCATTCTCCTGAAAGTCACTGTTATCTTTGATTATCTGGTTTAGAAGTTGCAGCACGGAACATATTACCTGAAATTGCAAGTCAAAAGATACTTTACAACATCTCATGATTTATCTTCTGAAAGAGAGTGTATTGTAAAACATATAGCACAGAATTATAGAAAAAAAGAAAAAGAACGTACGCGAGTTCTTGGAACTTCAAGTAACTCTATCAGAGGAAGTAAACCATGCTGAGTTACAAAGACAATTTTCTGCTCAGGCCTTTGGTGAAAGAAAGCAGTCAACTTCTGACAAGCAGCTACAACATCATCTTCTGGTTCCTCTGGCCTCAATGACAACACTAACCTGCTGAACTCTACAGCCTACAGAGAGAAGCAACCAAATAAGCTGCCGCCTTTATCACACTCCAATTTTTTTGGGTATAGTGGCAGGTGGTGGGAAGATTGACAGATAAATACCAAATTTAAGTCAACCTAAACTATTCAAATGCAACATGCATAAATAAAAATCTCAATAAAGAACAAGTCACTAGAGTAGCTTCACAGGCATTTAAACCATTTTTTCGTTTTTTCTTTTTTTGGTTTCCTTTTTCTTTCCAATGGAAGTGGTAACAAGTAACAAAAGAGGACACCACGATTACGTTTTCATTCAAGTAGGTACAGCAGAACGGGGTAGACATTCCAGAAATTCATATTACGAGATAACAAGCAGAGACAGAGTCAAGGCAGGAATTGGAGGTCAACAAGAGAATTACACCCCCAAAATAATTCAAAAAAAAAAAAACTCAAACAGCATATTGTTAATTGCTACAATTAGAAGTCTATGTCCATAGGTCTTTAAGAAGTCCTAGAATTGATCGACTAATTTCTTGACCCCCAACACCATCACAAACTCAGAATCTGAAAAATATCCAAAAGAAATTCCAATAACAATTTCAGACCACAAGCATTTATCGCCGTAGAAAAGAAACAGTTTGCA